>NC_031965.2:18511680-18624110 GCF_001858045.2 Oreochromis niloticus
TACCACCTCTCTGCCTGTGGTCAACAATTACATACACTTAAATGGCAGTTTAATGGGCTCCCCTAGCCTAAACTATTGCAGTCAGCTAAAATGTCAGATCATGAAAAGTTTTATTGTTATGATTTACACTAAGCGGTCTAAGAGAGCTATTATTATTTGGAAGGCTTGCAGTTTGTGGTGCTGATGACCTTCTACATTACAGAGAGTGCTGTGTATGTTAACTAGCCTACTCTGCTCAATATAGACTATATAACACAGACAAAATATAACTTTGCTTAAATTGACTACGAAGTGTAATTAGTCTCTTTCTAAAATAATTTAAGCAAAACAAAAAAAAACTATACCCTTCACAACAAGCAGGATTTACTGCAACATTAGATAAGCTTATTTTTTGCCAGGTGTACTTACAGTAATAAAAAGACTTCTACATGTATAAAGTAGATGAAGTAAAGTGTTTACTTAGGTTTGTCCAAACAGCTGTGATGCCCCCTGGTGGCACTAACCTTGTTATGTTGTCATCATAACTGAGCACTCCATAGATGAAACATATAAGGCCCACAACCGCTGCCAAAAAGAGCATCTCTGTGTAGAAACCCAACCAGGCAAAGTAGATCCCGATCTTTTCCCCGTAGTACTTCCTGCAAGCATATAAAGAGTTTAACATCAAGACGGAAATTTTAGATGTAAGATGATCGCATTTAGGGGATGTGTGTTTGTTTACTTGATGAGGTTGAGAGGCTGCTCTTTATAAAAGCAGAGAAACCTGGCCCAGTGCTTGTACAGGTTGTAACGCTCCTCTGCATTTCTGCCCTTTTTCCAGTACCGACACTGAAAGCGAAAGACACAATGTCAAAACAGGACCTGCTGAACAAAACAGACTTTGAAGCTAAAGAAAAAAAACAAGAGTAAAGTTGATTACTTCTCCAGGAAGAGTGTAGTTAACTTGTCATTTGTTATGCGTAAGCGTGGTTTTAATTCATGTGTGTGGTGTAGAAAACATTTGTTGTCCAGTATCTAAAAGCTGCTTGTGACCACGTGTCTTACATCATGAAGGGGGAAGGCCGCCGTGTAGGTCCCATTGCTGAGTAATCGCTTGATTCCCGTCTTTTCTCTATCTTTCTGCCCCTCTTTGTAGTACGCACAACGAGACAGGATGTAGAACACCTACCAACGAGGAGGAGGTTTAACAAAAGATTAAAGGATTTGGATTTACCCTTTCAGCCAAATGCATTTTACGTTTTGCCTGATTGACCACAAAACACTTTTGTGGTCATTGGGGTAAAACCCATCAAAGGATCTTCATTTATAAAAACAAAATCATTAAGAGATTTAAAATATATCTTTCAAATACTAACAATTCTATTTCTTGTGGATGGTGGGAAAAAAGTGTCTTTGTCCCCGATGAGAAAGAAGTCAGTCTTGGTCTTGTCGAAGTGGTAGGTGAAATAGTCCGGTTCTGGGTGCATGATGTTGCCCGGCAGTCGAAAAGGTTGCGTGAACCACTCCAGAGCGACATCCTGACTTTGAGGAATGTCACTCTTCTTGAAGGGAACTTTAATCTTCAAGACATCAGCGTAGGTGGCCAGTACATCCCTTGGAGCGTGGATCTTTAGGAAATAGGTCTTTTGGTCCTTGGAGTCCTGGTGGAAAAAAAAGTGCATCCACAAATTCACAAAGGAAGGATCATTGTGACTGTGTGAGGATGTTGGAGGCAAAGAACATCATGGCAGTATAATCATGGCACTGTCAAACACTGAGCCATCCCTTTAAGACATTTATATCTGGACTCAGGTGTGCCTTAGCGCACTGTCCACTAGGTGGAGCTTGAACTACACGGTTGAATTTCTTACTGATTTGTCCTCTGTCTCCAGTTCCAGTCCTGTTTTTTCCAGGTTGGCCTCAAACGCCCTCCTCCTCTCCTGTGGATAAACACACAAACCACAAAAGCTGGAGCTCAACAGACTCATACCTGTGTTCCTTTTTACCGATCCACAACAGGGACATTCAGCCAAACCCTTTTCAGATAAATGTTCCTATTTATTTATGAGTATTTACGACTCAAACCTTTACAGTTTTCCTAGAGGAAGGTATGAAAGCCTACAGGCACGGGTTTAGGATTAAAACTGGTAAGACACCAGTAACATATTCAGGGAAAAGTTGACACCTTAATCAACAACAGGAGGTGGTATCCTGGTTAGCACAACTTTCCACATGTCTGCTACAGAAGTACAAAAGTGACCTTCACTCCTAAATGTAGGAGGGATGGCCACATAACAAAAAAATAAAAACACATTTAAAAACATAAAGATGTACCTTTATTTGATACACTTTGAATGAATCAAAATTACATCAAACATGACAACAGTGAGCTATAAAAAAATGACAGGATAACATTAATAATAATAAAAAAGCTTAGGTATATATTCAGTGTATTCAAATGACGGATACAGAAATGTGGTTAAAATTGAGATCCTGGGAAAGCTCTTAAAGCAAATGACAAAAAGTGCCATGTTTGTGTTGGATGTTTGGAAACTCATGCAGAACATTTCAGATGCCATAATGAAAGTGCACCATGTCTGGTTTTCTAACATCTGCTGAAACCCACGCTTGAGCTTGAACGTTGTCGTTTTGCTATTTAACATCAGGCATCATTTAGATCCAGCTTCGATCTTGGTCAAGTCAAACTTTTAGAACAGAGGTGACCACACCCATATTTATACATTACGCACCCCTATACGCCCTGTGGTGCCAGGTGTGGTTAACATGAAGGTACCCTAGCAAATGCCAAAACATTTGCATTTGATTGAGTAAATACATTTAACACAAAGTTTATAGAAAAAAACCTGTAATACCAAGTTCATACCTATATATGAATGTTTGATCTTGTACTATCTTATCTGTGAGGACTGGGAGAGTGAAAATGTAAACATCTTCTCCTCGGAGTGCAAGGGTATTTATAGCACTTCCTTGGGGATCTAGTGTGCCCTATGTCACTGCATCAGTGATTTTTCTCCCTAAAACTGTGCAGCACTGGCCCTGTGGCCAGATGCAGCTCCTGTGCTCTGCTATCCTGGATCTTAGAGTTCTGTGTCTTTTTTATATATGCTAGGCCACATGGACATTAGATGAGACAGATGCCACTTGTTGTGGGAGCATGTGTCTCTTCGTGGTTTTCCTTGTTATCCAGTGAGTGTATGTGATACTCTGAGAGCATGCACCCCACTGATAATTCCCTCCTCGTGGATTAAGGAAAGTATTTTTAAGAGGGATAAGACTCAGTCTACTGGCATTTGTCTCGAATTTGGAGGTTGTTAAAAGAAAATACTGGAATTTGTCATTAAGTAGTGAATCAGATCTCTTATGTGTTAAACTTTAGCATTATATAATAAGTGTTCAGAGGGGTGTACTATGAAGCAACATCAGCATAGTAACTTTTGCATAACCTGCTCCAGACCAGATTACTGTAGGTTTCGGTAAACTGCATTTTCCCTGACACAGTATCCTGTAAGTGTAATATAGATACTTTGAATATGTTCCATAAACGGTAAATGGACTCTACTGGAGCACTCAAAGCATTTCCTACAACGTGCACTTTTTTTACACCTGAGTGCTAATGTAACATTGACATCCTGGTAAATGCACATTGGGGTTCAGTATCTGGGATGCAGACTGAAGCAGCCAGAGATTGAACCACCAACCTTCCACTCAGATGACCTGTTCTACCTCTTGAGCTAAGACTACCCAGAATATAATCAGTAGAGCTGACTAAACACTACTGAGTAAAGCCTAGCCTTGCGTCACACTGTCACAGTAATTTCCCTTCATTTATACTCAGAAGGTCATGCACATTTTTAGATTTGGCCTTTTTTTTAAACACTGCTTTGTTTTGAAGCTTCTAGAACACAAATTAGAAAACTGACCAGTTATATTTGTATGATATTTATCACTGAAGATATTCAATTAACAAAATTAATTCCACTTTGATCTGGCGACAAACTAAAGCAGTTCTCCTTTAGGAGGCTAAGGAAAAGTTTAAAAGCTAAACACAACCTGTAATGTTTAAGTGCATGAAATTTTAAGTTTCAGAGCTCTAAGGTGCAGTTTTCACATTAGAAATAAGCAGTAGTGTCAAGAGTGTATCGAAATGTAGTAGAAATGTATTAATAGATTTAGGCCTATTTTACCACTCTGTGCACTTAATTACTCTCATCAGTTCCTCTGATATTTTCTCTGATTGGAGTAAAAAGAAACCCAGTTGATCGATTTTGTACATAAACAGAGCTAAATGGCATGAGCCAGCGAATGCCAAGGAAGCCTGGCGATGTTAAACTTGCTCCACTCCTCAGGTGACCACTCCTGTGTTGTTTTTTTAATAGCTTTGTATCTATGCGATGTTTGCACGTCTACTTTTTTCCCCAAGCTATTTTTTGACCACTTGGGGACAGTAAAAACAAATTTGTGAGTACAGTTATTCACTTCTTTAAAGTTCAGTTTTTGGGCCTTTAAAATCTCCTGAAGGTTGTATCTGGATGTTTAGGTCTGCTATGTTCACCATCCAGCTTCTGTGTCCAAAAGTGCCCCTTCCCAGGGCACGATATAACAAACCACAATGTTATCTTTCTCTGTTTAATCTGTTTCTTCTACAATACCCACCAAATCCACAACGCAACCAAAAGTAGTTTCCAAGGCGACTATATTAGTTTCTGCAAACATTCCCATAATGGAACCGCAGTGATGACTGTGATGAATAATGCGAAGTTGATGATGACCAGTTACGTGTCTGAAATCTTGATTTACTGCTGACTGCGTGTCCGGTACAAGGATGTGTCATGGCTTGCAATTGTATGACACTATTCCTTCTTCACTGCTTGAAAAGAAGGCAAATGGACTTCCTTAAGCTCATGAAGATATTTTGTGTCTCCCCAAGAGACTTCTTCACTTTTAAAATAACTGAGGGAGAACTCCCTCAGTTTTTATTGAGGGATATTTACCCCCTTGAGGGGATTTTCTCTTTGGAGGGTTGTTGACCCACTGCTATTAGGATGTTTAAAGCCCCATTCTCACATTGCCTGACATGACCTCAATAAGTTACATGATGATGAGGAGGCACAGTGTCTTACAGAGGTTTCACACCTTGGCCTTGCTTCATATCTTGGCTCATAGGATGGCTCACATGATTAACACTGTAGGTTTCCATTTACAAATCTCATATGTTCACAGAAAAGAGGCTGAATCTCGGTTCCTCTTTACAGTATCATGGATTCCTGTTCCAGTTAGAAGTTGCTTAATAATATTGTCTGCTAGCATTTTAAAATGCTGAGGCAAGTAGGCAAGTAATGACAGTTTGGCCCTTTTCTGTTACGCTTACCTGTTTCTTTTCTCCATCCTTGTCATCTACGTAGGACAACACAAAATCTATTCTTCGTACTCCGTCCCTAAAGAACACGGTGTCTTTGCTTGGGTGCAGTTTGTCTGTCTGCAGGAGAAACAACCACAAAGTAGAGCTTTTAGCTTTGACACATGCTGGGAAGCCAAACAGACGTTCACCTCGACAGATACAGACAGAAACAAATTAAACTGACTCAGGCTTGCACTCATACAATTTGATACATAAAAAAGCACAGAGGAAATATACCCTCCTGAGTCCCAAAGAAAAAAATATTTTGACATTAAGCTGAAATCATACTTAAAGATCATACAGATGACATAACACCTTGTGTCAAAATTTGGAAAAGGGGCTAAAATGACAACTTCCAAAGTCCATTATGGATAAGAAGTATTGTATATGATAGAAGTCTGAAGGAAATAACCTTTCCATGGCAGTTTTGCTCCATTTTGTTTAATAGAGTTTTCACTTTCCAAAGGGCTTTATTCTATTCTTTTTTTCTTTCTGCCAAACAATACTCAGGATTTTCTAGGAATCTGTTGTGGTCAGTGCCATACTCTATGCTGTTGCATGCTGGGGCAGCAGGTTGAGCATCGCCTTTTTACCGGGATAAATAAAGGACTAATAATAAATAATAAAATGAAGGACATAGAATAAAAATTTAGTTTTGGAAGTAGTCAAATTACTGTGCATTTCTGTTATCCTACTAAATCAAAGTTAAGACTCTCAAATTGAAGAAACAATTTGAGCTTGCACAATAGAATTCAAATATCTGCAAAAAAAACCCCACAACAAACAGTGTTACTTAACCTCTCTTGTGGCCATAAAATATGGAAGCTGAAATTTTCATGATTTTGAAATGAAGTCAAAGAAGGAGTCATGCAGATTCCATAAATGGTGCTTGACAAAGTGGTCTTAAACTCATGTCCCCAACACAGGAAAAAAATTAATTGCTGGGTCTTAGGAGGATATATGCAGTTTAAACCACTAAATACAGGGACATCTACTTCTCAGCACAAGCGTTTGGACCGAGGGCATAAAAAAAAAACCCACTTTCTCTGAGTAAAAACATTTAGAGGGCAACAGTGATGACTGTGGAGAAACCACATCTAACTGCAAAGCCTGAACACTACACAATCACAGCCTAACATAACACAAAAATAGCGGACGCTAGAGGAGAAATGTGTCGTGTCTGTATCGTTACTTAAATTTCAATATTTGGTTACCTGAATGCATTTAGAACTCTAACATTAAATGCTTTTCCATTAATATAGAAATTCATCTTTACTCTTTCTGTATATAAGAAATATTTACTCTTAAAAGAATAATAACCATTATTTTCAACTACTCTAATTTCATCTATCATGCATCCATGCATGCACGATCATTGAACAAAAAAAGAAATTAAATGTATGTTGGTTTTCTCTGCATCTAAAGGCAATCTGTGAGTTTCTACTATACAGTAAATAATTTAGCTCGGGATCTAGAAATAATTGGTGCTGCATGGTAGGTAGCAAAACAAGATATTTAAGCTGATATTCAATAAAAATAGTGAGAAATTGCATGTCTTAACTCCACCTTGAGCTAGTTAGTGTGAACTGCCTGTATATATTTTTTTTAATGATTGTAGATAAAGTCTAAAAATAATGTTCATTAATTTAATGACCAAAACGCACTGCACATGGAAAACTTGAGTTTAAATTATGTCATTTTGTGTATGAGCTTTGTTGTTCTATTAGTATGTTTCACATGGCTATGGCTTCATTTCTTATTATTATATTAAATTATATTATATGTTGTTATTAAATGTCGGTCTTTGCTGCTTTTCCATTTTTGTGTATTTTAATAATTTTTGTCTGTCATTGATTACATGACCCGTCTTGCAATGAAAGAATGACAAAATAAAAAAGGTAACATAAATTTGAATTGAAGTGTTAAAAAAAAACATACTTTAAGAACTATATACTATTATAGTGACTTGACCAGGACTTGAAGTGCCATGTGGCCTCAGCAGTTTGCTGCACTCCACCCAGGGTTTTTTTTTTTTCTTTTTTATCAGACGCTGTCATTGACTAACAGGCATTCCTCTAAAGGAGTGTGACTCAGCTTGTTATGTTCAGGGTGCAATTTGTGGGGAGAAAAACACAGAGGGTTTATAGTCTGAATCCTGTTAGGGTTTATTACTGCTCTCAGTTTCCCATTTATAACAACTAATTATAACTTCATTATAACTAATTATAACTAAATTATAACTAAACTAGATCACTTACTTAAACACATAACCACAGCCTTAATAAAACATTTTCCTGTGATATTATCTGTCTTATTATGGCTTTAAACACAGGTGACCCAGTCGAGACAAACGGTTTAACATCCCAGATTAAATCACATTTCCACTTATTGCTATTTGACAAGCTGTGCCATTTAACTTCAGTTTTAAATGAAAGAATCTTAAATTTCAACTGCACAAAATGCTGTCAGTTTAAAAATAATGCAGAAATATTAGGCTTAGAAAACAGACTTTTTCTGCAATCCTGCAGACTATCATCTGCTTTCTGATTTTTAGAGTTAATATATATGCAAGTTATGTGTTTTACAGCATCCTGAACCACATGTGAACGACTCTCAGGTTAGGCTCGATCTTTTCACTCAAGAATGTGGCTGCTCCTCTTTATCGGCCCATCACAGTAGCAGCACCATTACTTTCAAAGCCAGCAAACAGTGCACTTCATTTCTTCATAGACAGCGGCCTGTTGAGTGCAATTCAACGATTTTAAATACAGCATTGCAAAACTCACAGTTGTAGGAAATTCAGATGTTAACAATCAGGGATAATCGGTATTTTTCAAGTATTTGTTTCCACACACAGTAGAAATATTTCTCGGATTTTCTTGTGAGTTTCCTGTTAATTTCTCAGGTTAATTTAGTTAACAGCAGTTTTCACTCTGAAACAACAGTGCTTAGTGGTTTAATAAAAAAATTGGAATAGAAGCACTCCAGATCATTCCCCTCCCCTACTTTGTGTCATCCCTACTGTCACAGGATCACAGTGCTGAAAGTGAACGACAGCATCTGATTTAAGTGTTGTTCGCACTGTGGATCGTTTCAGATGCAGTGCTAAAAATCAGATGGGGCGGTAAAAATAATTTAGCAGAAGCAGGGACATATAGACCAGAGGCAGAGGAATAAAGCTCGGCCAACTACATCCTGTTTGGACCGTTAATAAAACATTTTCTGACCTAATGAGAAAATTTTAAAAATATAGCGATTCAATGTTCAATGGTTATGCACTGAAACCTCATACACACATATCAGAAATATACCATCATTTGTATTTGTATAAATAGTGCATCTGTGGAATGACCTCATTATGTCACTGAAAAACCAAACAGACTGACAACAGGCTGAGCAGCGACAGCCTATTTCAGTCTTGCTGTTAGAGAAATGAGAGGAACTCTGTGATAACATGGCTATCTTATGACTTATCAGAGTCATCAATCAGAGGGGTGAGTCACCAAAGGGTCATCTAAGATTATAAAATTACTCAAACATACAGTGAACACTGGCATAAACAATTTAGTTGACTACAAAGGAAATAACACACAGACAAAAGGCTGCTCAATTAACTGTTAATGGAAATCTTAATGGAAATAGATATTTTTGTATATGCTTGTTTGCATTTAACAGGGAGATAGGAATCATCATGAAGTTAACAACTAGCAGCGGTTCAATGCATCCAGTATGTATTGTATTAAACAAAGGAGGCATAGCACATTAATCACTGCTTTGCGGGCACATTACTTTTGAAAAAAAAAGTTGCTCTGAGCTGACCAGCTCCTCTCATACAACTAGCAAAAAAGTGATAAACCTTTAATTGTCATTCCCAAAATTTCTTAATTTTTTTTCTAGATAGCTAGATAGAAAGGGAATGTGTTGAAATGCTCACAGATACACCAGAACTCACTTCTGTATTTCCCGGCAGTGGCGCTCTTTCAGATAAAGAACCATTTCCGCTGCTTTCATCTGCAAAATAAATGAAGAAAAGAATAACACCAAGAGAATTATACAGCTTATGTATAGAAGAATGCAGTAAAAATGCTGCTCATGTTTAAGAATTCAGTCTTTGTATGTAATAGCATAGTAATTATCTAATTATTATTGTATTATCATATTGTAATTGAACTGGTCTAAATACACTCCATCCATTCATCCATCCATTTGCTTCCAATCCAATTCAGGGTCACGGAGGTGATGGAGCCTCCTCCAGCAGAGTTAAAAGTGGCATACACCTTGGACAGGAGTTAACTTGACACAAAACTCTGAACAGTGAGAGGAATGTCTGCAGAGAAGCCACACAGGCACATGGAGAACATGCAAACTCCACACAGAACAGTCCCATGAACTCCAGACTTTCTTGCTCTGAGGTGCAACAACTACTCCACCACTTTGCTGCCCAGTCGAATAAGTCGAATCGTTAAATTATATATTTATTCATGTCAGCAAATGGTTGTCTCACGTAGGACTTAGTGGTCTTTTTCATATTAGTTTGTGTTGCTGAAGGATTAGCAGCACATAAACTCAAACACAGCCAATCTTAAACAGGTAACCCAGAGACGGGTACCTGGTTGAAGTGAATTAAGCTTAAAATGCACATACCTACAAATTTGCAGACTTTAAGCAAAAAACATGATTAATGAATTAAACATGATTGATTTTTCAAACTTCTCAAAAGCAATAGTTGCACATATATCATCTAAATTGACAGGAAGTAACTGTTAAACTAGTTTAAATAATTTTGGACCGCGGGATAAATTAAAGCTCACACATAACAAAAACATCCCTTTAAGAAGAATCAGCTGCCAAATTACTGTTATGGCCTCAAATGCATTGTAGACAGCATCAATATAACAAGAGCCAATGAAAAAAAGCCTACAGGAGGCAATATCAGGAGATACTGACTATCAGCATGTTGGTAAGTACTGAGCTGAGAGAGATGAAAACACAAAGGCCACAATGCACATACACACTTATTCAATGGCTCGCCACATTCCAGCAGAGCCTCTCTGGCCCTGCGTGGCAGACTCTGGCAGAGGAAATGTGCTCATGTTGCACTGCTCTGCTAGCTGCCTGCTCCCCTATTATTCCTGGATGGTGGGAAAGCTGCACTTCCTGTGGGGGAGGCTGCATGACGAAAACATCAGTGAGAGGGAGGAGCCGGCTGTTGAGGTTGCTGTTGTATCAAAGTGTCCAGCCTCCTCCTAAAAGAAGCACACATACAGCACACAAAGAACACAAAGCGCTTCAGTCTCCCTCAGCTTGCACTGGCAGAGACCTTTCGTTAAGCAGGAGGGTCTGACAGACAGCAGTGACAGCCAATAGCAACAGTACTTCACTGATAGGCCTGAAGAGGCACTTGGAGTAAGAATGTGGCATATGAGTTAGACTATAAGAATCCACAGGAAATATAAGGAGCAGATTACACCATGTCTTATCCAATTAACCCTGTGTGAGCTGCTTTTTTCCTCTCCTGTCTTTTTCATCCCACTTGTTTTGGTCTAACTCCAACTGTGCCAAGCCGTCCACAGTTATCGCAACCTGGCTTAGAGCAAACAAAGGCAAAAGGCCAGCAACTTCCACAGAGAGACAGACTGAAGGAAAACACAAAGTAGCTTTCCCTCTGTGAAACAGTGCAGCAGACACACTTACTAGAACAGATGGCCATAAATGAGTCTTCACTGGAAATTACTACCACGTATTAAAATGAATCAGCTATTAATTTGGGCAAAACTGAATAAGTGAGAAGTGCCATGCGCTCTTTTAACTACCCACTTTCCACCTATTTAACCCAATTACACTTCTCCTGCTATCTATTTACAGTAGCTGAGATACTCTCTCGTCAGCATGATTGTCAAAAAACATCTTACTAACTGAACAGTGGCATTTTGACCTATCTCCAAAAGAAATTTGAGCACCATTGCTGAGTATTGACCCTGATATAACCAAACAGAATTTCAAAGCCTGCATGTTGCATGACTGAGATGCACTTGACAGATGTGCTTTTAGTGATTCCAGTTCACAAAAAGTTGTGCGTACCTCATGCCCATTGGTCCTGCCCTGTAAGAGACACCACAAGACCAAAACTGGAAGTAGATCAGTGCAAACTCATCCGAGGAGGTAGTGACTTTATACGTGTGCAATGCAGCCAAGAACAGAATTAACTAATCTCTTTTCCTAAATGAGTTGATTCTATCCAGAGACATGATGCTGTACTGGTGTTCAGACAGAGCAGAGGAAGGCGAGAGGCTACAAGATTCACATGTAGCCGACGCAGAGGCATCTGCTGGTGTTATGAGCTGTAAACAGCATCTTTACTTTCTGCATCATTGGAATTTGAATCGTGTTAGGAAATAACAATCATTAAGATCTTTAGGATAAAGTCTATCTGTGTCGTGCGAAAGTCTTGAGCCACCCCTCATTCTTGTAATAGTTGGCTTCAGCAATAGCTCTTCAGACCTTCCAAAGGTCTCTCGAAGTTTTCTTTTGTCATTACCTGTTTTTTCAGTTATTTTCAGTCTACTCTTTACAAATCCCCACTTTCAGAGGAACATTTGTTTTATTTTATAAGCCACTTAAAACTGACCTAATCATCATTCAACAATAAAAAAAAATCACCAACTCAAGAGAAGAACCTGACACAGGACCTGGGAGATGCACCCACTGATCCATCTACTGTTTGCTGAAGCCACATCAGAAATATCAAGAAGCCATTTGTAAGGAAGGAGAACCAGGAAAGGAGGCTGAGGTATGCCAAATTACACAAGGAATGGACTAAATGAATAAATGAATCCAATTTTCAGACCTTTGGTTTGGTACAACAGTGAGTGTCTAGAGCTATCTGTAAAACCCAGTGGAGGCTTGGTGCTGCGTTCCAGAAAAATATCTCCCCTCAATTACTGCTTCACATCAAACTTATTCTGTCAGCAAGATTAAGAACAGTGAGGAGTGACCAGCATCAGACTTGGAAAATCTCCATAACTCTAAATAATTAAAGAAATCAGAAATCAATTCACAGTACATCAGTGGAAGAGGAGACTCTGTGCCAGGATATCAGTTCCCTAAAGACAGCACTGATCTTGCAGAGTAGAAAGAAAAGAAGGCAGGGGCTATGACACTTCTGCCACTGCTATCATCTAACAATAATCTATCTTTATCCACATAATCTGATGATATGAAAATACAGACAAGCCCGTGCTGCCTTTCTATTTACAGTAAACTGACAAAATTTGATTCTGTGCTCACTGCTCTGTTTCCCTAAGCAGGCAGCCTGCTGGAAGGATGATATATGTTCATGAAGATATATGCAAAGGTACAACCAAGGTAGTCAAATGTACCTCAGCACAATCACAATCTTTCCTGCCTGTTACAGAAAAGGTGTCTCTAATTTCTGCAACTTTGGGGACACGTGCAGCCCCCAGATGAGATGCACACATAGCTTCACTTTTTATGTGACACTGTAAGGCCAGCAGCCTCTTCACACTGATCACCGAAACAAAGATCATGAAAGTCAACCCGCATTTCTCAATCTGAAACAGCATGCTGGGTTTAGTGTTTATCTAACATGAGGATGTGAAAGTTTACATCACCTAACCACTCAGTCACACACTCATGTGTACATTAGCCACATGAGTAGCTAATGTACACCTTTACTGCTTCCCTAGGAATTAAGAGGAAGAGTAGCAGGCAGGTGCTGGTAATCAAATACACTTGATTTAAAGATCACCTGTAAGTGTGAACACCCCTATTAAAGCAGACGTTTGGGCAATTTGGTAGTCTGGGTGTGTGTTATTATGACAATACACACAATATGTGTTATTACATATTACCAAGAGGGACATCAATAATCATCATAGAAAAACAATTGCTGCTCATTAATTTGGATAGGATTAAAAGGCTATTTCCACACTGTCTGAAGTTCATCATTCTACAGTGGGAAACATTATCCACAAGTGAAAAACACAAGACAGCTTCCATTCTTCCCAAGAACACATTCTAGCAAAGCACCTCAATGCAATGCTCAAAAAAGAGCTGATTCTCAGATTTTAAAGGACTTAGGTTTGCAAAGTTACATGTGAACAACCCACAAGACTTCTGGAACCAAAGCAGAAATGCTTGGTCATAATGCTCAGCACCACGTTTGGCGGAAACCACACACAACATGACACAAACACCTCATTCCCACTGTGAACTCCTCTGTATACCAAAGAATTCTGGAGTCAAATGCAAGGTGATCTGTCCAAAAGCTAAACCTAATCATGCAACAGGACAATGACTCGAAGAACATTCTCTACAATGCTATCGAAGTCTGATAAAGTCACTTCAAGTTATTGCTCTCAAAGATGGTTATACAATTTAATCACTCATGGGGTGTACATAGTTTTTCACAAACCTGCATGAAGTCCTGCGACTGTGCTTACATTTTACTTGAGTGCTTGTGCTTTATTAGCATTTCTGTGCCACCACATTTGAGATGAACACACTGTATTTATTTTTTACTTTGAACTATAAGAATGCATTCAAAGTATGATTGTCTTACTCCCTGTAATAATGAAGGCATACTTTACAGGCTAACACACCACAGGCTAAGAATAAGGTACTGCAGAAGGATTGATGGCTACCTAAAGAAAAAGCTAGCTATAGTAGCTATCCTTATTTCCTCAGCAAAAGACTATCTGAAGCCAAATGAGTTTTTTTTCCTTCTTCTTATGTCAGACTTATGTTTGAATATGGTAGTCCCTAATTTCTCGGTGATTAATGGACTCTTTTGGGTAATGTTATCTAAAGTTGCTCATTCTTGATGCTGTAGGGGAAGCACTGAGGCAAAGTATTCAGGCGGGAGCTTGTTAGAGCTTCACCATATCTCTCCTGGGCCCTTCACATAGAAAACAGTCCACAGGCTGTGCTACATACTGCATTTGTGAGTAAAATTATGCATGCAGGAGTTTTTCTGCTTTTATAGTACTAGCAAAACTTTGCTATAAGAAGTTATACATGTTGCTTATGATATAAATCATCAAATAGCCTAGCCACAACTTGAAATACCACGGGCACATCTCTTAATTCAGCCTATGGGTGCATGCACCAGTACAAATTTGACACAGTACACAGCACATTACCAGAAGGCAGACACTTAAGGAAATGGCTACAATATGAAAGCTGACATAGCAGACAGAGAGGCATTTGATTCTGATCAGCAAACTAACAGGAAAGCCGTAACAAATGTACATAAATGGAGCATACACAGCGACATTAAACAGACATGATGACGGCACGTGACGGAGGGTGCGAAGAGAAATAGCAGAGATTACAATGATGCGAGAACGGACAGACAGGCGTCACATAAAGCCTCTGATCTGCCCGTACCTGGGTGGAGGTTAATCCTGAATGCAGTCAACACAGCAGGAACATCTTTAAGGGACAGACAGACAGTGGTTAGGAGGTGGAATTAAACTGTAGATCAGGACAACACAAAGGTTATTAAGTATCGAGCCATCAGACTTTCACTTACACAAGCATTAAAAGAACAGCATAAAAGTACAACAGAGAGTCCTATCACTGCTGGAAATCAGACCACAGCTTTTATATGTTGCAGATCATCGACACCGCTGATGAAAAGCACTCGCGGTGTTTTTGTACCTTTGATTCAGTATCAAGCAAATAGTTTTTACTATGACTCAAGCAATCTGCGTGGGTGCCTACGGTTCAAAAGAGGCCCCGCTAAACGCTCTCGTGTAGCTCTGCAGTGTGCCTGGCACAGAGCTAGAATGTCCTGCTTACTGTACTGAAACAGGCTTCTATATTTTACTCGATTAAGAGCTCTTCAGAGTGTCGTTCGACCTTCCACTTTGACAAATGGAAAACACAGCACTGGTTTATTATGACAACATAATCCTTTCTCAAGAGAAGTAATACAAACATATCACAGACTGCTCTACAACTTCTCTCTATTCATGAGTTTAATAATGCCGGATGGGGCATGAGGGTTGAATTGCAAATCGATGTATATGAAATATTAATGCGATGAACAATACTGTAGCCTAAATAGGGGTTCCCACTCAAAGTCGTCCAATATACAGGATCAGGCGAACCACAAGTGTGTCCTGATGAGAGCGTTAGGCAAGTATGTCAGGCTTTTACAAAAAGAACTGAATTAAATTTTAAAATTTGATGCCAAAGCGCAAATAAGAACTTTTAATCTTGCAAGCACGGTGCACACCCTGTTTCAGTCAAACCACAACATCCTGAGCTCAAACGCGGGGCCTTTGTCTTCTAGGACGAGGCATCCTCAAAGTCTGCCACCCAATATTTCCTGTCAATACAGCTGACTATATTCAAAAAGCATCCAGATTAATATAAATGTTGTTTAAAAATTTGAATACGTGAGGCTTTAAACATATACAAGGGAACGCTACTGATAAAGTTTTTTTTTTTAAAATGGTGTCTTTTATTTTTAGAAAGCATTATTTGAAATGTTGACAGTCGTGTTTTCACATTTGCATCACCCTCATGTTGTTGCCAAGAACACAAGTTTCCTTTCTTATCATCAGGAAATTGTTGATACTTTCCTGACAATTACCGGAAAGCTTGAACAGTGCCAGCTGAAGAGGTCATACGCAGAGCAGGAGTCATAATTCATCGCGTTAAATAGACGCCACATAACACGCCTGGACTTCAACACTTGACATGTCTGACGGTCTTTTAAGGAAGAGATGTTTGACGAAATCTTTTGAAAGGATGACTGGACGAGACAGATTAGGGCACAAAAGTAGCTTTCTTGCGTCTATGATATGAAGGCCTCGGGCATTTTGTTTGCCCAATAAGCAGATTAACAGACTGCATGACAATGATTCAGGTTCCTGCATCCAAAGCTGCCCTGTAAAGAGCACCCATATGGACTGGTGACATATTAAAGGAAAAACTCCTACACTCCTGCAGTAAGGATGTTGGTGAAGGGGAATTGTTTGCTGGTTTGAGTGTCCTTATCACCTAAGAAAAGAATCAATATGGAGGTGTTACCCTTTGCCCTGATAAAAGACGTCTATCCTGATGGGACTGGCACGATGGGTCACTGAATCTCTGAATATTTTTCAGTATGAAAATGACACGAATCATTTGCTACTGAGCTTTCCCTCACAAGATCTCCACCCAGTCGGTGATGGTGGTGACAGATAGTGCTTTCGTCTACAGTCATCAAAGCACCAAATCAGGGGCGTATCTTCTGGAAAAACGCTATTCCATGTTTTCATCAGAATCCCAGTGACTTTTCAGAGGTGTTTTCACATGTGAGCTTTGGGCAAATTTTGCAAGAATCGAGTCAGGATAGATGTTGTTGTTTTTCTCAAACAAAACACAACAGGAAACACTTCCCTTCAGCTGTTTTCGCGCTACTGCACATGCTCTGTGTGGTTTAGGCGAGGGAGCTCCCTGCATGCTGGAGGCGGCACAGACGACGCCCATTCATTAGCTGTAAATGCAACGAATTCTAAACAGCGCTGTTCACACATCAGCACAGCGTAACATCATGCAGCCTTTGCATTTGGGAACTGACATTTAAAGAGTGGCTAATGCCCGATCCAGCTGATATCAGCCTTCTCACGTGCACCTCTGTCAGGCAGTGGGCTAGAGAAGTTCAGGGCCGCAGTGCAAGTGTGAAAACAACTTTTGAAAATCAGCGCCAAGGCACACTAAAACTATTCTGGCATCGTGCAGTGGCCTGACGCCTTACTAAGATACATGATGTTTTTCCATTTGTCAATTTTCTCTAGAAAAGCGTACCAAAAAGTGAAAGCCCAGGGGAAAAAAGAGGCATATGCCACCTATGATCAGAAATTTATAGAGCAAAAAATGTCTTTTATGCCCAAAACAAAAAGACTGTAGTCTGAAAATTGTTCTGGGACCACAAAAAGACCTCATCTAGTCTTACTGTGGTTGTGCTGAGAGGAAGACTTGCTTGCCTGCCATGTGTAATTCTGTATTTTGCCTCCTCAAAGGGAGCAATTTAATTACAAGGCCTGTTTCCATAGCAACTCTTTGGCTCTGCTTCACCTCTGACTGGCAGATGACTTCATCAGCTGGACTGCAGATTGAGATCACCTTAAAAGGAGGCAAATCCCTATATATATGAGTAATTATTAACTATTGAGGGCACTTAAAAGTGGAGTCATTAAGATTTTTTCCCTGACTGTGAACTGGCCAAGAAAAAGATTTACTGACAGAGGGTGACAACAAGCAGCAGGTTGATTTTAGAAAACCATCCACCAAACGGTATACGCTATCCACGGACATCTGGTGTTTATCCAGCAGCAGAATGTCATGTATGACTATAAATCGGTGTTTGGGCAGCTGCGAACAAGGTAACACACACAGACACACACACCGAGGTGAGGACAGACTCCTTCCTCTCCTTTGTTTCCCCTTTCACTTGAGGCTGAAAGTCTGGCCTGATAAGAGCCCGAACACAGCCTCTGTAGAACCGGAGCAGTCTCTTAATCTACTGCTCACTCTAAATAAACAGCCACGTGTCTTTATAAACAACCTTCTAATACACACAGTGGAGGATATGCAAATACAAACAGGGAAAGGTGTAACTGAGGCGTCATAATCTTAACTCAGACATGGTTTGATTGAATGAAAATGCTGGAAAATGTGTTTTATAAACGTTTTGTTTTTCTCTTCTCATAATGATCTTGTTGTGATGCAGTGGTCTGTTAGGCAGAGGTAAGCAGGCTCACAAATTAAAAGGCCCAGCTGCTCTTGTCACAAAAGTAACAGAGGTTTCCAGTGCACCTAAGTCATCTTGTCCTCCAGCAGGTCAGGAGATATCAGCACATGCCATGCTCTTACTGCAACTTGAGTATACTTTGTCTTTTCCTGTTATGCATTTGTGTTTCTGCTGGAAACCAGAGCATCTCCTGACTTATGCAAAATCCTGCTGGATGCCTCCAGACGTCTGTGGCTCAGTTTTAGAAATGCTGAAAAGTTTCCCACTGCACGTGTGCAGACTTTCTAATGTCAGCGAGAGGACAGCATAAAAATAAAGATTTAATGTTTGTGAGGCAAACACGTGGGTTATTCAGACTGGGATGCACTGACACGCAGTGCTCAACACTTAAGAGCCATTAACTCATAGATCTGCTACTTTAGATACAGGAGTGAAAGCAAGTCATTTAATTCATGCATTATTAGCAAGATCTATCAGGAGCCAGACACAAGTCCTGTGCAGGAATGTCATACAATCCTCTCAGGACTAAAACGACCGCAGAACCAGACCATTAGGTTTCACAGTGCTCCATCAACTTAACTGACTTTCTGATGTCCACGTGGAAGCAACAAATCACGGTAAGCCGACATAATTCAACCAAATTAACGTCTGAAAGCATTCCTGTGGCGACACACTGTTCAGAATGTGAACTTTCAGATGGCTTCATGTGACTAGGCGAAGAGTCAGTGAAGCCTGACTATCTCACAGGGGGCTAGTCCCATTAGATAAGGTGACACATGTTAGGCTTGACAGA
Source organism: Oreochromis niloticus (assembly GCF_001858045.2). Taxonomy (NCBI): domain Eukaryota; kingdom Metazoa; phylum Chordata; class Actinopteri; order Cichliformes; family Cichlidae; genus Oreochromis; species Oreochromis niloticus. Next base: position 18,530,638 of record NC_031965.2, read on the forward strand.
TAGCAAAAAGTATGTTTACTCACATGTTTCACTTCACGGATCAATTTGTCTTCTTCTCTAATTTAATTCATTAAAAAAATGCCTGAGATGCTTCTAGGATAGTTTACTACAGTGTATACTGAGATAAAAAATAAATATGCAGTCTGGCTCAGTTTGGGAAACAGACTATCTGCGTGACCTCAGTGTCACCCTGCAGTTGTAAGGGACTTGGCTGTATCAAAGCATCAGACTAAGAAGAACAAACAGCATGTGTGTTTTGATGTGTTTTGGTCATGAGATCTCTGGTGCAACCCAGCATCACTAACTGGGCTGTTTACAAGCACAAGCCAAGTAACCAAATTACAGCCACATTTAGAAATGGTTTTGCCACGTAAGATAAAACAACTAGAGGACATAATTTCGATATAAATATTCACCCTTCACTGCTGAATTGCGAGTTTACAATGAACCTCGGATTACTGTAACTTGTAGAGCGTGGCTCTGCCACAGCAGCTGCCACATTTAGAAATAAAACCGTGCATTTATGCGGTTACCTGCAGCCCTGGCGCTCTGCAGCTCGATCAGAGTCTCATCCTTCGCCTTACCAGTGATTCGTCTCATAGCGGCTAGCGCTGTTATTATAACGGCTTCACCTTCTCGGGAAAGTGGGTAAGGCGGTGAGGATGCCGCTGTCTCCTGTCGGTGTCTGTGAAGACCAGCAATGGCTGATCACACACTGAAATCAGCGAGGAGATCCAGGTCAAGGGAGGGTAGATGGATCATATTTACACTATAATCGATTTTCACTGAAACGGTGAGAAATAGTGATGTGACGTTCTGTATCGAGGCTTCGAAGCTTGTGTCGAGTAATGGAGGGGGCGTTTCCGCGAAGCGCGTATCGAGGCTTTCTTCATTTATGGGAGGAGCTGAAAATGATGACGTCCGAAGCCTCGCTGCCCAGCTAAACCACGTGACTGGTTCATGAAGCGGTTCGAACTTTGCCGCGAGCTATGACAGCGATATAAACCCCTCAGACTTCATTCAAAATGTGGGTGTTTGATGGAGAGTTGCGGTTAGTGAGAGTTTGGAGAAAGTTTGGAGAGAGTTTGGAGGTTTAGGAGAGTGAGGAGAGAAAGTCAGGAGAGAATGGAGCCAGCTAAGAAGAGGAGGATGTCCTCCCCTGTGTGGGAACATTTTGATTTTATTCCTCCCAACAAGGTATATAAATTTCTACAGAAGATGTATTTTCATAATACTGGTGGTGCAATACAATTTATGTTAAGCTGTCTTTACTTTTGTACAAGGTGAAGTGTTTGCTATGTGCCAGGGAGCTGGGATATAACAACAACACCTCATCCATGCTCAGGCACTACAGAGCTTTGCATGAGAATAAGGGGAACACCGATTGTGGAGCAAGACCAGGTGAGCCATCAAATGCCATGATAATATAGCATGCCGTAATGTTACTAAATGATAGAGCAATATTATACAACTGTAATAAGTTACGTGTGTGATATTTATATTTGTGCTTTGTTTTTATTGTCTTTCCTCAGGAGAACAATCTCAAATAGATGGAGACCTGGTTAGCATGGTGATTGAGGACTCCCAGCCATTTAGCATTGTGGAGGACAAAGGATTTAAAAGATTTGTTAAATCATTAAATCCTAGCTATGTTCTCCCCACTAAAAAGGTTATAAAAACAGTGACAATGTAGTTTTTACAGAATAAAATGTGAAGAGGCAGGACTGAGGCGCAAAGCCTCAGTGTGTAGCTGTCCATACCTCAACGTTACAAAAGCACAACCACTGTCCATACTCCAACCACACCTCACCTCACAGTAAATGATCATTTCCATTTTAAGCATTTCCAAATGATCATTTTCCATACTGCCAGCATAAATATACACAGTATACTGCCATCACTACAATATACATGTTTTACACACTCCTTTTGTTGTTGACATTTACAGGCTGTGTGCAAAATGCCACACGCTTCAAATTCATGCCAACTAATATGTTCACGTCCACTAGATGTCCTACTAGAGCAAATGAAGCTTCACGAAGCTTTGCGCTGGGGTGAACCAATTGGATGAAAGGCTTCAGTGCTTCATGAAGCTTCATCTGCCCATCACTACTTTATATTGTGTAACAGTTGTGAACCTGATGATTTATATGTAAGTGTGTGTAGAAAATATGTAATATTCCGCAAAAGAGAAAGTATACACGGTCATATTGTGTAGACACAAATCTTTTTACACACTGATATCATGGGCATCAGTCTTATTGTAACTAAAAGCAATTACCTGTGCAGCAAACTGTTACAAAATAATGTGTGTGGGGGGGGGGTTAGTCAGCAGTTTCTCAGTTTATTGATGAGGAGCAGGAGGAGGACTGGAATGCTGCTGACCACATTTCCTGACAATAAAAACAACCAATGCTCTGTTCAGTCACTGTACACTGATTCTCTGTCCTTGTGATCACCCGTCTCTCTCTCTCTCTCTCTCTCTCTCTCTAACTGTCTCTCTCTAACTGTCTCTGGCCATCTGTGCCATTTTAGTCATGCTCCCTGTCCCTTTTATCTGTCTGGCTGGAGCTTTGCCCAGTCTTTCTGTGTCTTTATCTGTATGTCTGCTCGGTGCATTAGCAGTCCAAGCAGAAACCTGAAGAACTCCAGTGATAGACCACTGTTGAAAGTTTATTAATTAATTAATTTTAAAAAAGAAAGAAGTAAAGACTGTATGTTTTGGCATTTTTAATGAAATTTCAGTCTATAGTCAACTTTAAAATTAGTTTCATTAGGCAAAACTTACAATTTGTGTTTTTGTTTGTTTACACATTTAATCTGAAGCTATTGATCTGATGATACTGCACTGGGTTAATGAGAGGTGCAGTAATCAGTGTGAGGTTAATCCATTCATGACAGATTAGATGATGCGTTGAAGATGAAGACAGGCAGGAAGACAGTAGCGGAGTGTAATAAGTGAAGAGAATAATGCACAGGAACAGTAAATAAAGACAGAGTGCAATAACCAGTAAGTAAGATACCGGAAGACAACAGATGACCAGCATGGCCAACAGGGAGACAAACACCGACACTGCGGCGCAAGTCTGGGACGACAGTACACCTTTGACCAACAGTGCTTGTTCCCCTCCTAGAAAGAAAAAAAAGGCTGCAAAAATACAGGGAGGAATGGAAAAATGAAAACACCTGGCCACGGCAGAAGCAGATATGGTATGTAAAGATTGTTGTTGTTGTTTTGTTTTTTTAAACCCTCTCTGGTTAAGGTTAATATGGGCATGTGCAGTGAATATCAGCGCTATGTGGCCAGAAGTTTGATAATATAATTTCAGAATCAGAATCAGAAACTTTATTGTCATTGTCACCAGTACAACGAAATTAAGAAAGGTCCCCGATCATTGCGTCATCCCTAACAATATCAGAAAATAAATAAAACAATAAAATTTCAATAAATAAAATAAACAAAATAATAAATAAAATAAACAAAATACTTAAAATACTAAGAAGACATATCAGTAAACATTCACATACATTCCCACATACATGCCTCAGACTGCGAATGGATTAACACAAGAGTGGCGTGATGGACATTATTTTGCAGTGTTCAGATGTGTTATTGCAGTTGGATAAAAGCTGTGTTTGAGTCTATTGGTCCTTACATTGATTGCCCTGTACTGTCTGTCTGAGGGCAACAGTTCAAACAGGGAGTGGCCAGGATGTGAGGTGTCTTTAATGATGTTTTGGGCCTTTTTGAGACAGTGGATGTTGTGTAGAACTTCCAGTGTGGTGAGTGGGCAGCCAGTGATCTTTTGGGCAGTGTTAATGATCCCTCGTAGTGCTTTCCTCTGCAGCTAGTGTACCATATGCAAATGCAGTAGGTTAGAACACTCTCAATGGTGGCTCTGTAGAAGGACACCAACAAACAAACAACGTTTATTTGTCACATACACAATCATACAGAGTACAACATGTAGTGAAACTCTTGTGTCTGAGCTGCGGACAGGCCGCAGACATAGCCGCGCAATTCCAGGGCTTTTGTTTTTAGCATGAGGGGTCTAGCCAGGACCCTTACTGGATACCGGGTGGGAATCGAACTTGTGACTCCCGCTCTGAAGGTGTGTAGTATTACCACTACACTATCCAGCTGCACTATCCAGTTGCACCAGCAGTCTTTGTGTGATGTTATTCCTCCTGAGAATTCTCAGGAAGTACAGTCTCTGTTGGGCCTTTTTCAGCAGCTCGGAGGTGTTCACACTCCAGGAAAGGTTCTCCTCTATATTGACTCCCAGGAAGCGGAAGCTTGCCACCCTCTCTACGCAGTTCCCATTAATGAATAGTGGTTGGATCTCTGCCTTTTTCCTTCTGAAGTCTATTATGAGTTCTTTGGTTTTTGAAGTGTTGAGGAGGAGGTTATTGGCCTTACACCATGACGTCAGCTGCTCCACCTCATCTCTGTACATAGACTCGTCACCCTTGGAAATGAGCCCCACCACAGTGGTGTCGTCTGCGAATTTCACAAAGATGTTGCTGTGGTGGCGAGGAGTGCAGTCGTGTGTGTAGAGAGAGTAGAGCAGTGAACTGAGCACACAGCCCTGGGGTGAGCCAGTGCTGAGACTCAGGGCTGAGGATGTGTGATGGCCAACTCTGACTCTCTGTCTACGGCCCGAGAGGAAGCTATAGATCCACATGCAGGTGCTGTATGGAAGCCCCAGGTCTTGTCATTTGTTTTGTGTAATAAACAACTGCAAGGATAGATGATTACAACGAATAGATGACTAATACATTAAAGTAATACATAGATGAATAATGATGATGAGTTATGATGCGTAATCATGGGAACAAGTGGGTTTACAAACGGCAGCAGCTGATTAGCATTAGAAAAGCTGAAATAATACCTCAACTGAAGCCACAAAGCCCAAATAAGTTGACACAGAAGAGACTTCAGTTTCAAGGCAAGGCAGAGATCCTTCCTTCCCACAGTGATTGCGGTCTTTAACAACTCTTTGAAGACTTGATTAGTCTGAGCTGCAATAACACCTAATTTCCCTCTGGGATTAATAAAGTATTATTGAATTGAATATATATAAAGAATACACATTATATTGAAAACATACATATATATGACCATACCCATTTCTTACAAGTTGCATGCGTAATTTATACTTTAAAGTCAGTTGATAAACTACACAAACTATACAGATATACTGTAATATATATATATTTCTATTTTATAGGTGACTGCTGCAGAGGTGACCCATATCTACCACACTGTAAAGCACGGTTTAAGTTATAACTCGGCTGACTGTGCACTCAAACTGACTGTACGAACGCTGAATGACTCCAGTATTGCCAAGAAGATGTCCTGTGGGAGGACGAAAGCTGAAGCAGTTGTCACAGATGTCCTGTCTCCAAAAGCAATAGAAGAGGTGATCAAAAAATTGAAAAGTGGTGCAACTCCACTCCCATTCTCTCTTCACACTGATGCTTCAAATAAGGGAAATCGGAAGATGTTTCCCTTGGCCTTGCAGTTTTTTACACCAGAGGCTGGAGTTGTCAACAAGATATTGGATTTTGTTGAAAATCCAGATGAGTCTGCAGAGGGAATAGTAAAAATAATACAAAGCTCTCTTGAAAAAGGGGGCTATCCTTAGATCAGGTTTCTGCATTCAGTGCTGACAATGCAAATGTAAATTATGGCATTCACAACTCAGTCTTCACAAAATTGAAAGAGACCAACAGTGAGATCCGTCGTGGCAACTGCCATGCACATATTGTTCATAACACTGTGAAAAAAGAGAAGAATGTAACCACGTCTGTTGACCTTTATTCCATCATGGAGTGCTTCCTGAAAAGACTTATTCAGAGAAGAGATGATGGGTTCTACGGGTACCTAACAAGACAAAAGCTCCAGCGTCTCTCGCCATCTGATGCTGATGGTGCCTAGACACTGCCATCAGTTATGTCCGGCAGTGGTTTGACTTTTCAGAAGAAAACTGGCTTTTCCACCTGCAGCCCCTCTCTCTAGCATCTGGGAAGATTTCCTTTGATGACATGGAGAAGATCATTGAACGGATTCACCTGGCTGGCAGGTAAGAAGAAAACATTTGCCAGTGAAATGATAAACCATGTTTTAATAGTATTGATGGTTAAAAATAAATAAATACAATTGATAGATAACATATATAAATAAAACCATAATCATTAACTTTGTTTGGAGTGTATATCCACACACATGTAATCTTTTATACACTAGTTTACAAATTCAAAGAGTTCATATACTTAATATAAGGATGGATAAATACATAATAAATAAACTATACTCATTGTATTGTTTAAATGCTATACAACGTTATAACCATATACAATACATTTTTTTCCATTTATTTACCACTGTAAATGTTCTATGTACCACTTAGGATTTAGGTCAACTTCTCATCTCTATTGGCAGGTTAAACATCTCTATGGATGAGCTTTATGAAGAGTGTGTCACTGCAACCAGCCTTCTGGAGCACCTCACCAAAGAACATCAGGAGAAGGAAAAATGGCAGTCCGAGGGAACAGCAGAGAAGTGGATGGAAATTCTTCAGGCAGCTGACCTCCCCAATATGCAGGCTGTTGTATCCTTTGTACTCAGCATCCCATCTTCCACTGGGTTTGAGGAGAAGAATAAGTGGACTGATGTGCGGAACAAATGTTCTACTGAGTTAATTAGAAGTGAGCTCATTGTCAGTCTAAATTATGATATGTCTTGCTCAGAGTTTTACTCTGCAGTACTGAAAGACAAACAACTCCTAACTGCAGCAAGAGCTCAAAAAAATACAAATGGAAAAAGTAGTCTCTTTCCACATAATGTAGCATTGAGCTTTTGAGTTCATGAGTTTGTTGGGGGGGTTTTTTTACTTCAACTTTCAGCTACAGTCAAGGCCTTTGAGGCACAAATATTGTGTTTACAGGTGTTCCACAGACTTTGTTTGCACTTTTCTAATTGCACTAAATGTGCGCTGTTACAAGAATGTTTTTCTTTCTATTGTTTTCTATTAATTTATATAATTTTAGGTTAAGCAGGACAGAGTTCTTTGTATTAATTTTGTCATTTTGCACAAAAAGTGAAGCGTACCAGTCTTTCGTTTAGGAAAGAGACCTATTTTATTGTGTTAATGTTGTCATTTTGCGTTAAAAATAAATGGCTAAATGATCATTTGTTTCCCATGTGTTCATATCACAAAGAATATGCATCTACTTAAATCAACTTCAAGTCAAATGGTTAAAAAAACAATTTCACACACAAAAAAAGAGCTAAAAAAAATTCACCACACAGGGAAGGGTGAAGACAATTGGGTCGCCCGGCCCTGGCCACGAGGTGTCCCTTATTTATTTTTCAGGAAGTTGGCAACCCTAGGTGGGTGCTGTGTTACTGATGTTGAACTTTAATAATTAACCGTATGAACAAAATAGAGTTTCCAACCCTCCCGTAAAAAACAGAATCCTCTGGTATTCAGAGAAAATATTACGCGTTTCGTATTGAGGTGAAAAGGAACACAGTTTGTCCCGGACTTCAGCTACAATGAAAAAGACACAAAGCTGAAGCTGCACAGCTGCCTCTTCTTCTCTCATTCTCTCCCCTCCCTCTCCTGTTGCTACTTCAATCATGAAACTGATCAATGATCAGCTGGTCGGCTTTTCTCTCTTGGTTGTTTATCGGCCACTTTGCGCCAGAAAGAAGAAACCAGCGCGCTAAACAACAGCAGCAGTTTAAGCTTGATCAGCTGTTGTTAGAATTTATTTAATATTAATTTCTAGTATCAGCTGATGTTTGCTGGAGCCACAGCTGTAAAGCTGCTGGTCAGGATGTCGGTTTGGATATGTGGTGAGAGGGAAACAAGAAGATGAAACCAGGAGATGTCCTTACTGAATCATCAGAGCTGAACAGGTGATGGAGAAACAGGTTTACCTTTTAGGTGACATGAATGAGTTGAAGGGAAGTTATGAACTGTTTCTGAGAGACAAATAAGACCAGGATCCTTTTCTAAGCAGCTGACAGCTGGTAACTGTGCAGGGGCGGGTCTAGCAAAGTTTTGCCAGGGGTCCATGTAGGGCATTAACAGGGAGAGGTGGGCACAAGGAAATACTTTTCTTTCTTATTCTCATTTAAAATGTCTCGCTTTAAAAAAAATAATTATCTGAGTCTTACAACAAACAATTGATAGATTGATACATATATACCATCAGAACAGTGTACATCACTGTCACAACAGTGTTTGTTTTCATTCGAAGGCTTTATGATTTTTCCCATAATGGCGGGCCGGTCTCTAGTCAAAATGCCCGGGCTGATTTTTTGTCCCAGTCCAGCTCTGTATGCAGCTCATCTGCAGTCTGGTGTTACCTACATCTTCCTATTCAGAAGGCAGAATTTCCGAGTTCTGAGTACAATCGAAAGCACCACGACTGCAGTTTTTGAGTTGGATGTAAAAAACAGGCTAGAATCATGCAGCGGTCAACGACGGTCCATGCGTGGGATTTCTCTCGTGGAAATGTGCACATTATTTTTTCCTTTCTATTGGTAGGTGGCACAGTGCACTTGTGGCAAGTAAGCAAGCTAGAAGACTGGCAATCTTGCTGGGTATCCAGTTACGGAAGCAACACATTAACCAGAGAATTCTGAGTAAATCCAAAGTTACTTTCCCTAGTAACTAGTTACTCTGAAAGTAATGAGTTACTTTTTATAGAAGTAACTAGTAATGTAACTAAGTTACTAATTTAAAGTAACTTACCCAACACTGATTCTGACACATAATTTATGCGCTGTTAGTGAATGAGGGCCGTTTTTTGTTTAAATGGTACATTTTTTCAGTTTAAATATTTGATTTGTTTTTAATGTTTTATTGTGAATAAAATCTTGTTGGGTTTTTTTTGGGGGGGGGGGTCTAAGGTACATTTCTTAACTGTACATCATTAGCAGTCTGCATTAATTTGCACATCTCTTACATGAATGTTAGGGCTTATAGATGAATATGGAAGTTCTGAAAGTGCTGACAAATATATCATGAATTCTTCTTTGCTGATCTCTAGGACAACAGTGTTTATGGACTGGAATTAGGATTTCCAGAAAGTTTGGAGCTGGTGGTTTACATTATCCTTCCAATTGTCTCCGTCCTCCTGCTGGCTGTCCTGGTTAAAAGGAACAAATGATATGAATTGCATGCTGGTCTTTATTTACTGTCTTTATTAAAGTTGATTCTGTTCATCTGGACGTAGCATTTTCAGTGGGAGAAATGTTTCATTACTCATCCAAGTGGCTTCTTCAGTCTCAGCTGACTGCAGGTTTCCCCAACCTTATAAACAGTACATTTGCACAATGACTGAAACTAGGACCACTGAATGAACAATGGGCTGGGAGGTCAGTTTAACCCCAGTTTAACAGTTAGAAATCCAGAAGTTTCAGGTTTTCGAACAGTTTTGGGGTCAGGACGAAACAGTTACAGTTTTTTCTGATTGCTTAAGCACATTTTTCTGTAACTATTGGCTATTTTTGCAAAACTCTACACACAAATAAGAAAACCTGTCACCCAATTATCAAAACATTGTAGTTCCCTTGCAAAAGCGAACACAGCTAGATTAACTCTTCACACCTTCGTAAAAATGGTGTTTTCGTATCAAACAGTACACACAAGCCATCATCTACTAAGCACACAATGCGCCAACTGCACACTGATTGTATGAATACAAAACACATCTGGCTTTTGCTTTCTCTGTGTACAGATGTCAATTTGAGGTCACACTTTTGTCATAGTATCATGTAAACATACAAGGATCCAAACTTCAAGTATTGGTGTTTATTCACACTCATCAAAACCAAGACAAAGTCAGAACACAAAATAGGAATTTCCCCCAAAAAAGGGAAAAAAAAGACAATCGGCCTACATCATGTCGTCTTTCTGAGTCCGGCCACAAAATTTCGTCCACATTGCATGCGATATCCTCCAGTCCAAGGCACCGGGGAAAATATCTCCTTGAATGACGTATCCAGGCCTGACATGATGCGTGATCAATATCTCCACATGCCTCCTCCATTGCCTGTAAAAGGGCTACCTGTTGATGAGGATGACGGTCGTACACTTTCCAGCGCCAGGCAGAGAAGAACTCCTCGATGGGATTTAAGAATGGAGAGTGTTAAGGGAAAATCCCGAACAGAAGTCTGCCAAGGTAAACAGAAACACAGTGAGACAAAATACTTAATCACATGTACATGGGTGAACGTCTCAAGTGAGAGTCACACAGTGTACTTCTTTATTCGTGCATTTATAGTCACTGGTGCCCACACAACAGGGCGGTGCGCTTCCGCGTAAAAAAGAAAGATGATTACACACAGAAAAGAATGGTTATCTTACCGGAACATGCCGTTCCTCTTTTTATCAGAACATGTTACACAGACACGGGCGTGCTCTCCTGCCCAGCTGCCCGTCCAAGGACGAGCTTCTGGCAAGCAATATGAATCACAAACAGCAATGCATTTAATAAAAATCTTTTTACAGAGAGTATGGAGGGAGGTTGAGTGCCATGAAGGATGGGTGGTCTGTAAACCAGTTGCGGACCAAAGCAGCCCTATGGAAACTAACATTGTCCCATATGATGACATATCGGGTCTGCTCTGGTCTCTGAACAGTGAGCATGTCATGCAAGGTGTCCAGGAATGCAATAATGTGTGCAGTGTTGTATGGGCCTATGGTTGCATGATGGTGAACAACACCATTTTGGCTTATAGCTGCACACATGGTTATGTTACCACCACGTTGTCCTGGGACATTGATGATGGCACGGTGTCCAATAATGTTCCTGCCACGTCTCCTGGTTTTACTGAGGTTAAAACCGGCCTCATCCACAAAAAGTAGCTCATGTCCCATTGCATCTGCTTCTAGTTCCATCACTCTCTGGACAAGACAAAACAAATGCCACACATCATAGAGTTCAAGAGTCACAAATCAAGAAAATGAGATCAGGACTGTTTTCAGCCGTGCAACCTGGACAAATGCAGGTGAAATTACAAGACTTGGTTAACAAACCACGAAGGCACACAAATCAACTCTTCGAATCAGATTTTATTCAAATAATTTATTCACAGCAATGCATTAAAGTGAATGAAAATATAACCTGTGCATGTTTTTAAATACAAATACAGTGGGCAAAATATGTCAACAGGATTAAATACTCAGACATATGATACACATTTCTTCTTATCTGTTTCTGGTAAACCACACAAGAAAGCAACATTTTCTGCTACACCAAGTCCACCTACGTCCACTCTATATGACAGCTTATCTTGAGTGTTACATATTTAGTTTTTTTTTCACTTTCAAATCACCTCAAATCATTTCTAGTGATTGTCTCGACATTCATACGTTTCAAATGCCTTATGAAGATAAATAACCAAAGCATGACCTTTGCATCCACGGCAGCTCTACAGGTACGTTTACCCACTCTCACTCTGAGGTCTTTAACAGCTGTGTTTACAATCACTCGGTTTCTGAGTGAATCCACTGCACGGACCCTCAGTTTTAACAACATCACATTATGCCTCATGTTATATTTGATAGCTGCAGTTGACAGTGATGCTGAAAATGATGTTAACTGTTCACGTTGACCGACAATGAGAACACATTCAGGTTGAAGCGACGCAGAAACAAATGCTCATGTACTTTAGATAAAACATGTTTTGAGCACATGGATGAAGCTTTACAACTTTCTGAACTCTGATATCTGAACCCTGTGCACTCATACTAGATTTTCTCACAGCTCTAACAGAATTAGTCAATTGACAAACATATTAATTGCAAAATCATACTTGCTACTCTTACACAACAAAACATTTAGTCACGACTGAGTCTTTTTTTTTAACCATTAGTGCTTTTACTTCAGTAAAGTGTGTGGACATCTCCGTCCAACACGTTCTCACTCCCAACTCGTCAAATGTGTGACGCATGGTCAGGCTCCCTCTGCTTCACTTATCGACGCGCAGGGTACCCCCCTCGCGTCGAGAATTGACGTGCAGGGTCCTCCTATTGAATACTATGCTGCTCCCTAAACGTTGTTTATTGACGACAAGAGATTTCCGCGCAAGAGCCTGTTGTTCGTATATTTATATATTTCCGAAATCACATTGTAGTGACGTATACTGAACACAATATATTATATAATGTAAACAACTACCTGAGAAACAGCAGATACAGCAGATAAATTAATTATAGGCTATTACTTTTGCATTTATGGAGGGAGAGGTGTATGCTGGGTAATGGCACAGCTAGCGACTGGGTGACTTTATTCACCCGCTTCGGCTGTTATCAGTCCATACAATGGGCGTTATTAGCACAAATCAGTCCCATAGATGTGGGCCATCCACCTGCTAGATTGTTCAGAAGCTTGTTCTCATCCATCCAGATGGAGGATCACTAACAGGAGCGTGGGAAGACTCCAGAATCCACTCTGGCTGGAATCCGGTGGATACAGCAGTGTTACAGGTAAGACCATTTAAACGGACAGCATTTATAAAATGACTATTAAAAGTCAGCGAGTGTCAATAATGTTAATGTGGTTATGTTAGTAATACACCGAGTGCTAATATAACAGCTTTAAGATGCATTTGTAGATATTATTACGTGTTTTACCGTCTTTATGGTGCTAGCTTAAAGTTACGGTGTAAACGTTATCTTATATTGTAGTAAAGCTGTTACTGTTGAAACGATGTTAGCACAGAAATATTAGCTTCTGTCATGACTGATGAAGTTACTAGTTAATAAAGTTTCCAGTAAAGTGATTAATCGCAGCCACAGATTAACAGTAAATATTCCGATTAGCTTCAATGCATCTGTAATAAATATGTGCAAGTTTCAGTGCTTCGTTTAAACTGTATGATACTTATACTGACCCAGGATCAGTGTAAAATACAATCCTAGCTGTGTGAACAAAGCCTGGCTCCTTTAATCCTGCATGACAAACCTCAGGATGCAGGTTATTATGACTCTTTCCTGCTGGCACACCTGTCACACCTGAGAGTCAGCTAGAAACTTACAGTGACGTGGACATCATGCAAAGACTGCCAGACTCTGTAATACTGTAAATGATCAGTGACTCAGGTTAACACTAAACTTTAAACGGTACCTCTGTGTCTCTGTGTGTGCTGAACATTTAGGATTGAGTCAGGCTGCATTGACTGTGGGACTTTAATGTGTTAAAAGCAGGTTGAAGACGGCTCAGAAACATTTGACGATTAAAATTTACATTTATTTATTAATTAATTAATTTATGGCTGCTGGTGATTTGTAGAGCCTCTACTCAGCTGTATTTTTGTTACTAATTTATGTTTGTTGTTGTTTAACAAAGATTTCAGAAGAGCAAAGATGAGGACTCCTACTTCATCCTTAATAGTTTAACTGGATTGGAAATCAAAAAAATCCTGATTCTTCTTCCACAGAAGTTTCATTTGTCAGTGTGGATCTGCTGAGTCACCTGAAGAACTCATTTCATTCTCCACGATGTTGATTTACAGAAATGTTTCACAGGAACTGATTCCTCCCAAAGGGTAAACTAGTGTGTTTCCATAGATTATCTCTGTATGAATGTACTTCTTAAATGAAGGCAAGTGTTTGTCCTGTTTTGTTCCTCAGGTACAGTACGTGATATTAAGGGCAGGCGGTCATCACTGGGGGAAGACAAGAAGCAGACGTACTTCCAAGAGGGAGCTGCAGTGAGGACACAGCCTGTCACTGAGGTCAGAGGTCAGAATCTGAAACAGCTCAGGTTTATATTCTAGGGGTTATAAAAAAATTCAAATGTATTTATAAAGAAACTTTTAAATAATATTTTAATTAATAGTCATAATTATGATTATTATTAAATGGCCTGTATTTTATATAGCGCCTTACTAGTCCCTAAGGACCCCAAAGCGCTTTACATATCCAGTCATCCACCCATTCACACACACATTCACACACTGGTGATGGCAAGCTACGTTGTAGCCACAGCCACCCTGGGGCGCACTGACAGAGGCGAGGCTGCCGGACACTGGCGCCACCGGGCCCTCTGACCACCACCAGTAGGCAGCGGGTGAAGTGTCTTGCCCAAGGACACAACAACCGAGACCGTCCGAGCCGGGGATCGAACCGGCAACCTTCCGATTGCAAGGCGAACTCCCAACTCTTGAGCCACGATCGATTAGAAATATCAAACATTTAAGTGGATTTTCTGTTACACGTATTGTCTTAGCCCTGCGATAACTGGCAGCCTGTCTTTGTCCTGTATCAGCTGGGATAGGCTTCATCCTCCCGCAACCCTGAATTGGATACATGAATTTTATTGAATTGTATCCCAATTATGTAATCTGATCTTTTACAAACTCAAGGTATCCAATCAAAATGTAAGTAATAATGATAAAAATGAGAAAGCAGAAATAAGTGTGACATGAATGTAAATGTGTTAGCTGACATAGAGGACAGTTACATGTAGTCTGAAAAACCTTTGTTGTCAAGTTTGCAGGTCCATCAGCACGAGACATTCTTACATAGAAGAGTCTGTTAAAGTCTCTAACTCAGTGAAGCATTATTGGTCCAGTCTGTTTGGATAAATATAGTAAGTTGATGTTTGTCCATTTATTGACATATTTTCTTAAGCGCTTATCCAGTTCAGGATCACAGTGGAGCTGCAGCTGGATGTGTTCAGTAAAGAAACCTTACAAAAGTTAACATAAACCTGCATCTCTGTACGTTGTTGTCCACAGGATGAGAAAATCAAACTGGAAGACTGTGGAACATGTTAATAAATGTTTGTGTTTATCCCTGTCTTTCACAGGAGGCGCTGAAAGGTTTCCCTAATAGTTCCTGGTGAATCAAAGCAGAACCATAAAGGTTGCTGGACTGCATGATGGCCTTACCCCTGAGAAGTCATCCTGTTAAAGGAGGAACCAGTTAGAAGCTGTTTTCAAAGTAGCTGAGCAGATTTCATCTCAAGTAAGCGATTAACTGTTTGTTCATTTGTTCTGCCACTTAAAGAGCATTTAAGGACGTCTTTTGAGTGTCCAGTTGAATTAATTCTACTGGCTCTTATGGTCATTTGTGAATATGGACATATTTTTCATGTATATCAACCATTTAGTAAATTCTATCTTACAGTCTGAGAAATCACAGTGTTGATATTCAGCACGAAGAGAAAAGCTCACTTGTTTGAATTTATTTACAATCATAGTTTTTATAAATTCTGACTGTAAACAGCTTTTACAGCTTTGATATTGTTTGACACTCGATATCAGGTGATGGTATCTAATATAAAGGTTTCTGTGTCCCAATGAGCCATTTGCACTGACCAGTGTCACTTTAACTGTAACACATTCATTATTTAGATCCAACATTTCTAAGAGAAATAACTGAATGTAAAAAATGGCAGCACTCAGACCTGGTTTAATTGATAGAGATATCTGCATGCATTATGAAATTTATGTATCACAGATCATTTTTAGTCATCTAGTCCTGGCAGACCCACCCCTTCCTCCCAAGTTAACTGCAACCCAAAAGAACTAGTGGGGGTATTTACACACTCACAACCAGTGTGGGGTAAAAAGAGCCACTAAAAACCTGTCAGCCTGCACAGCTACAGATGTGCTAAAAGCTATAAGAGTTAGAAGCTCTGTTTATGGAGAAACTTTCTAAGCCTAACAGGGAACAGGTACTCCTGCCCAATTAACAAGATATAACCCCACATACAGCCCAGACATAAAGTGAACCAAGTCATTTAGTTAAAGACAGCATGGGACCAAATGCATGTAACCAGCCTGCACCAACCTGACATTTCTTCCTCCTGAATTAAATGAATGAATGCATGAAAGTTAAATGACTATCAACCTAAAGCCACTAGTTCCCACACTGGAGTTCCCTGTGTTAACTGTACTGAGCTTGTATCAACAGTTGTAACAGGCTAAGCTATGTGAGACACTGCATTGAACGATTGTTTCTATCTTAATGGTTTCAGCTCATATGTTCTGCTTTTTCCTTTCAGTAGATCAAAGCAGCTCGTGCTCTGTCTGCTTCCATTCTGATGGCAAGAAGAAGAAGAAGAAGAAGACTTCAGCGAAGTGGCGTTCATGGTCTCAGTGGACAGTCATGGTCACACACTGCATGTGGTTTTAAAAGCAACATTGTTCACCACAACAATGGAGATGTGTAATATCAGTGCAGCTACGGTTTGTTCTTGAACATCAGTTCTGTTTTCTACTTTGACCACTTAGACCAAAAAAGTGTTGTTTTCAGATTCTTTCTTATAAATCTGTAAATCACCTGTTCATTTTTTATTACAATTAGTTTCACATAAATGTTAGTGTTTCCTTTATGGTCTTTTAATGCTTACACTAGACTGTACACGTCTACATTAGAGACATTTCTGTTACCTATTTATGAGACTGGGCTGCTTTACTACAATTTGGAAATGGATGCAAAATCGTTCTATTGTTTGTTTTTTAATATGATTCAATTCAATTCAATAAAACTTTATTGATCCTGAAGGTTGACCCCGAGGGAAATTTGGGTTAAGGCCAACACAGGACGTGTCTGACTAAGCAAAGATTAATCTGATCCCATTTCTACCTGTCTCTACTGTTTCAACTGTAACTGTCAGGATATATATTTATTCCAGCTCTCACAGGACAAAGGAATGACTCAGACTTGTCAAATGTTCTTTGATTTGATACACAATTTGAAGTTCACAATTTTCTTACAAATAAAACTTTAATGACAAACATGAACAGCTGTGGTTATTTCTGAGACATGATTTTTTTTGAATGTGTTCACATTTAGACAGTGTGCATCTGTATGCTGAAACTGTAATGGTGAACCTGAGGTGATGGTCAACAGAAGGCAAACATATATAAATAGAAAACAATACTGAAGTAATGTCTTTACCCTCTGCAGCGTGTGGACGCTGTGCACACAATCACCTTAATCACTGTAGTAAACATGCACCGCTAGCTCACGTGACTGACTGTCTCCATGGTTACATCGTATATTATTAGCTATGTAAACAGCTTCCAAAGATACCGCCATTTCATGCTTTACAAATCATTTCACGTTTTTGATAGTTATGAAGACAGAATATGTTTTTAAAGTCATGCTAGGCTGTTGCTATGGTGGTTGCTGTGGACTAGGGTGGACCGCGCGTCCGATTCCTGTTATTAGCTGTCCGCCGTAGGAAGGCTGCGTTCCATTTAGAAGTAGCGACAGTCTGCCGTAACTCGAACTCAAACCCCGCTTTGTTCTGTAATTAAAGGGCTTTTATAGCCGTTCATGACACACACGCACACACACATAAAACACTTTGCCTCACCATGAGAATGCAACTTTACTAAAACCTTTAAAGTATCTGAGATAGGATAGAAAAATGAAGCAACCAGAGATTTAATGATGAAGACTCTGGGTTCTGTAGTTCACGTTTTACAGTCCTGAATGACTCTCTGCACATCCATATAGTTTATTGAAGAGGAGTTTAGAATGCTCTTTACATTTAGACTTGCTGTTTAATTTTTTACATTGTTACTGTGTTATGTCATGAATAAGGTTTACCTGCTGGGGGTTTGATGGATCAGCTGGACAATACGGTCAAAGACAGACTTCATTCATCATATGCAAGAATCCTAGTTGGATTTTTGTTTTCACTCATATTTTTGAACCAAATATTGAAAACAATTCTGACAGACTGGATACCTGGTCAGGGTGTACATTACCTTTCACTCAAGCATCCCAGGACAGAGCCCTGCCCCACCATGAGCCTGGGTGGATACATGGTTATAATATAAAATGACTGATACTGAATATGAATATTTCATGAAAATCAAATTATAATATGAATTCCTAGGTGTTTGTTATATCCAGCAAGAGATTGATTACATATGTCTGAATTGCTAACCCTAACCCTAGCTCAACAGACCACAATGCACTGGACTGTCACTATTATTACATGCTGTGTATTACAAGTAGCTTTGATCACAGTTTATGTTGTAAAAGAGAAGGAATATTGAAAAAAAGATCAACATTGTGATATTATTTCTTCCAAATTGACCAGAAACATGCTTATCAGACTCTCACAGCACAGGATCAGACTCACAGTGCATGACGGCTCAGGCCAATAATGTTTGTTAGATTGTCAGTTGTTTAGTGCTTCTGTACAGTTAGGGTCACCATCTCTATTTCAGTATAATTAATATGCAGAAAACACTAAAAGCTGATTGTCTTCCAATATTCTAGCATAATTAAAAAACTTTGACTTTGTAAGTACATATTGTTACAGTCCTAATGCCAGTATGATTCTTCATAACGCCTGCTTTGAAATACTGAACTTTAAAATTGACCTGATGAAAGATAATTTACAGTGGCAGTCTGTCAGGATAATTCTGACTATAAGATCACTGTATTAATCTGAATCCTTCTGCAATGTGCTGTGAATGAATGCTGATGCAACTGACTGTGGGAAAGCTGTTAATAAAATGAATGTGTGACACATGCAACACATTCACAGAGGAAGAGGACACAAAGGGAGGACACGCAGAGGCTGTGTTAAAGTCAGAAATCCAAATCTTTAGTCAAAAACAGGCGGCGGTTACAAACAGGAAGACAAGCAGTCCATCAAACAGTCTACAGGGTCAAACATACAGAGAATTCAAACAACAGTAAAAAATAACTGGACACTGGAAAAACTTAAAGCAATGTGAGACGCAATTAAAGGAAGCAGCGCCGTATATTCACTGAATTACAAAATTACAAAAGAGAAAAACGACAATTTCTAAGGATTATTTTCTTAATTGCGGGTAGAGTGTGGCTGGTAAAGATGGAAACATACAGAATGTAAACTGTGTGAGTTTGGTGAACTTTGTTAGTAACAAATGAGGTAAAAAAAACCCCAAAACAGACAAAACACAGAAAGAGGCTCTCAGTATTCATTAATAATTAGAAAGCATCTAAACATTCTGATTTTTACAGTCTTAGTTCCGCTCGCTGTCATCATTATAATCATCATGATCAATGGCGAGGTCCTGAGGTGGGCGGGGCCGTCTCTGGTGATGTCACCATGAAGGAACAGCGTCTGGCACGTGTTGGTGAAACATCCCAGTACACTGGTGTAGTTTCCTCTCCAGCTGGTTGACATTTGACACTTCAACATTAAGGGGAAGAAGAAGAAACAGCGTTAGGTCAGGTGACCACATGGTTTCTAAAATAACTGACAGGAAGTAACCAGGCCGTTAGAAATGGATATCATGTTTTTAAAGTTACTGTAGTTAGGTAACTCTACTTACCAAAAGCAGAGCTGCTGAATGTTGCAGGAACTGATCATGTGTGGTGGTCATTCAGTGCTGCTCCGGCAGGTTAGACAGTCCAATAGTGATATCCTGTCCATCTGAGAGTTTGAAAACATACATGCAAAGATTTAATTGTATTACAGTCAAAGTTGGATGTTCGTTTTTGTCCTTTAAAAATGTTTGTGTATTTGAAAGCACTAACATTTAAGGATGACTCAGATCGTCTCTCTCTAAGAGTGTCTCCTTTAAAGGGGAGACAAGTGTATCCACTGATCAACAAGTCAAGGTGGTGAGAAGGACTCGTGTCCTTTGTGACTCTGCTAGTTCTTCTGAGGAAACACCACCGTCTCTCCACACCGTCACCATCTGTGAGCACAAACTGCTGCTCTGCTCTGTCAGCATGTAGGAAATCACATATCACACACACAAGGGTGAAGAAACATTAGAGCTCAACTTTGGATACTTTAGATCAAAACTAGCTCTTAGTTTCAGCAATCAGACAAACAATGATACCAAACTGATTCTGTATGAATACAATATGGTATTTTCAATACAGGTGTCAAATTAATGTATAAAAACTAATACAGATATATGTATATATATTTTTGATAAATTAGTTTGCTAAATTAGAATATATTTTTATTTATTTTTGATTTAACAATTGCAACTGAAAGAAATTAAATACTGAACAAAAATATATTGTCACATTCTGCATTCTCAAATACAAATTTCACAAAGTAAATTTTTGATTAACAGAAAAAATATGAATTACAAAAAATAATTGTATATTATTAAAATATTATGCAACCGTGACCAAAGTCAGAATCATCATTACAGTATTGTGGACTTACTGCTTGCCTAATAGTGATAAACTTCAGGGGAGATCATGATGTCAGAAAACTGTAAACAACACTCTAAAGTCTGAAGCTGCTTTTCTTGTTTCTGTGACCTCAGCACGCTGACAGACCTGAAGTTGCTACAGATTTTAAAAAGTGATAATTACAGGGAAGAAACTTCTCTTTTTCATCGCTTTAATCAAACATTTGATGCCTCGGCTGTCTCAGTCCTAAAGCATTCTGCAACTACAACTAACCTGAGGAGGCTTGGATTTGGCTGCAGGTGCCCCTGTACATCCTTCTCAGCAGCACACATGTGGGTACCATTTAATTACACTTCTTCCTGAGCTTTGCTTCATCACAAGACTAAAGGTGGCATCCCGTGTCACAGTCTTATCATCATCCAATTGGAGAAGAAACATCAGTTTTGTTTTTGTTTTCTGATCCTGCAAAAAGACTGAGGACAACAAAGCCCAGAGAACACGAGATACACAACATCCAACATTCAGACTCAACAGCCTCCATAAATGAAGAGCACCAGGTTGGTCCAGTTATACTAGATATAAGCATAATTCACATTACTGTGTATGAATAATAATCAAGAGACAAACTTTGAAGATGCAGAGCATGATGTCCCATCATCAGACTGTAAACAAACATCCACCAGGCTTCTTTGTTGGCAGAGGTGATGATTCTCCCATCAGGGATCAGTAGCATGTATTAACCTGTGGTATAAGCAGCAGTCACTGAAATATTACTGTTTCAGATATGAAATCTAGCACATAAAAGCCAGGGTGGGAGGGATCTCTACAAACTGACTTACCTCTCTGTTCCTCCAGCTTCAACAAAAATCTGACTCTCCAGTCACAGACAAACAAAAAACTCCAGCTGGGAGATAGAAAACGCTGCCTGGGTCTTGCTGGATGTTGCTGGTCAGAGTCCACACATTAGCAGAGTGCTGCTTGGTCCCACTGACCCATGTGGACAGCGACTGTGGCGAACTGTTCTGGAAAACGGAAAAGAGAAGTAAAATGACAAAAAGCCAAACAGGATTTCCACAAAGACTCTCTTAGAATCAGCAATCAGAAAATCATTGGTTCATATTACAATTAAATATGACCAGGCTCCTTAAATGTAAGCAGTTAAGATCTGATTTGATTTACATTCTTCACACAGCACATTTGTCCAGGCTGTCAGGTAAACATAGAATTAATCTCAGGTAACATGACTCATAGTAGAGATTCAGTAAGAAAGATTGCCAGCTCTAATATTATTACCACACAATCCAAGGACACACCAACAGCTCAGATTTCTAGAAGTATTTAAACAAATGTCAGTCTATCCATTCATTTTCTTCTGAATATTCAATTCAGGTTCACAGTGGGAGGGTGGGGGGGCGTTGTGGAATTTTGTAAATAAAATCTGCTGTGATCAAGCTATTTATTACTGCGTGCAGCAGAGCCAACACACATCAAACATCTAAGTTCACAGTCATGTCAGCTCTGCCACAGAAGTGGTGCTCACACTCCCCTTTGCATTCCAAGAAAGAGGGAGGAAGTTACAAACTGATCATACCACACTTCACACGCCTCGCTATGAAACCTAACAGATCAATGGTTACGCTGTTTTGTGCCCTTGGCCTTATCAGCACCTGTAAAGGGAGTTGTTTTCTCAAACTGCTGATGCTGAAGTAAGTTCATCTAGTTTTAGAAACTTTCACTGAACAGTCTATAACAGTGTCACAACTAAGCATATGCATAAGCACTTAAATACTTTAAATTAGAATAATAGAAAATTTCTATTACAGGAGCTAGAGCCTGTCCCAGTAGTCATAGGTAGAGCACACCTGGACAGGTACCAGTCTGTCAGAGGACTAACAGAGAGACAGACATCAGAGTAACAAATCTATTTAAAATTAATGTAAGCTTGCTACAGCTGTATGTATGAACATGTGTTTCTGTGCTCTCTGTCCACCTCTCAGGAACCTGGAATTCATTTTAAGTCTACTTTAAACAGACCTCACAAAAGGCTGATGTGGCTGGATCAGTAGTCTGATTTAAGTACGATACCTTTGGCCAGGGATTAATCTGGTACATCTCTTCACTGCAGTCTTACATATTATCCCCACACCTGAATAAAAAATATTGATATTTACAAATAACAGATTCAGCTGATGTAGCCTGACTCAATCTGATTCCAGATGTTCAGCACACACAGAGACACAGAGGTACTGTTTAAAGTTTAGTGTTAACCTGAGTCACTAATCATTTACAGTATTACAGAGTCTGGCAGTCTTTGCATGATGTCCACGTCACTGTAAGTTTCTAGCTGACTCTCAGGTGTGACAGGTGTGCCAGCAGGAAAGAGTAATAACAACCTGCACCCTGAGGTTTGTCATGCAGGATTAAAGGAGCCAGGCTTTGTTCACACAGCTAGGATTGTATTTTACACTGACCCTGGGGCAGTATAAGTATCATACAGTTTAAACGAAGCACTGAAATTTGCACATATTTATTACAGATGCATTGAAGCTAATCGGAATATTTACTGTCAATCTGTGGCTGCGATTAATCACTTTACTGGAAACTTTATTAACTAGTAACTTCATCAGTCATGACAGAAGCTAATATTTCTGTGCTAACATCGTTTCAACAGTAACAGCTTTACTACAATATAAGCTAACGTTTACACCGTAACTTTAAGCTAGCACCATAAAGACGGTAAAACACGTAATAATATCTACAAATGCATCTTAAAGCTGTTATATTAGCACTCGGTGTATTACTAACATAACCACATTAACATTATTGACACTCGCTGACTTTTAATAGTCATTTTATAAATGCCGTCCGTTTAAATGACCTTACCTGTAACACTGCTGTATCCACCGGATTCCAGCCAGAGTGGATTCTGGAGTCTTCCCACGCTCCTGTTAGTGATCCTCCATCTGGATGGATGAGAACAAGCTTCTGAACAATCTAGCAGGTGGATGGCCCACATCTATGGGACTGATTTGTGCTAATAACGCCCATTGTATGGACTGATAACAGCCGAAGCGGGTGAATAAAGTCACCCAGTCGCTAGCTGTGCCATTACCCAGCATACACCTCTCCCTCCATAAATGCAAAAGTAATAGCCTATAATTAATTTATCTGCTGTATCTGCTGTTTCTCAGGTAGTTGTTTACATTATATAATATATTGTGTTCAGTATACGTCACTACAATGTGATTTTGGAAATATATAAATATACGAACAACAGGCTCTTGCGCGGAAATCTCTTGTCGTCAATAAACAACGTTTAGGGAGCAGCATAGTATTCAATAGGAGGACCCTGCACGTCAATTCTCGACGCGAGGGGGGTACCCTGCGCGTCGATAAGTGAAGCAGAGGGAGCCTGACCATGCGTCACACATTTGACGAGTTGGGAGTGAGAACGTGTTGACATATCAGGGCCTGCACGGCTTCCCAGCCAACCAATCATATCTGAGGTCTGCCCTTTCTTCTCTCATCATATCTCAGCGACAGATGTACAAAGAGCAATGCAAATCACAGTCAAAGTACACCAAAGTCCGCTGATTCACCCAGTACAAGAATTATGCTTCTAGTCCACCTAGTGTTTGAGTTACACAACGTTTTGTAACTCCAAAAAACGGCGTTTTTCGCCTCTCACCGCAATCTAATTCTGACTGCTCATCACCCTCTTTTCCAGGTACTCGCTCTCTTTCCCAGTGGCGCAGTTGGTAATGACACAGGTCTGCAACCCAAAGGTCATGGGTTCAATTTCACCTTGGGCAACATGTTTTAATACACTATCACAGACCACTAATTCATATTCATCATTTATTACCATTCTGCAAACTTTTATGATTTTAGCAGCTTTTCTAATATGGACCTCAGATTCTTGTTAACACTCCATGGCACAAATACTGTTCCCTTTAGGCTCTGTGTATGTGTGTGTGTATCAATATTTCTCCCATTTTAAAGTATTACTCCTCCATAATTGGATTTCTCTTAAATCAAAGTACTTTTACTACATCTTAGTACTTCTGCTCAATCATAGTATTTCTGCTAAATCATAGTATTTAGCCAAATTATGGTTTTTGTGCCAAATCAACATTTGTGTTATGTTATAGTATTACTACTAAGTGGAGGAATTTCTGTCATGTCACAGTATATGTGCTGATTACAGTATTTCTGCTAAATCATAGTATTTCTACTATATTATATTTTTCTTTCTAAATATAGCATTTCTGCTATATAATTGTATTTCTGCTACCTACACATACGGATCAGTATCTAAGGTTTGACTCTCATCATCCACTGGAGCACAAACTGGGTGTCATCAGGACGCTACAACACAGAGCGAACACCATCCCCACAGACACAGCGGCCAGGGAGGCAGAAGAACAGCACATCAAGAAGGCCCTGAGTAAATGTGGCTATCCCAGCTGGACTTTTGTCAAAGCTGGAAAGACACCCAAAGAAAGCTCCAGCCGATCCAGGAGAGAAGGACAACCGCTGCCCAGGCGAAAACCTGTAGTGATCCCATATGTGTCAGGACTATCGGAGCAGTTGAGACGCATTTTTTCGAAACACCGGGTCTCTGTGGCTTTTAAACCCCAAAACACGCTGTGCCAAAAACTGGTCCACCCCAAGGATCGGGTCCCCCGACACAAACAGAGTAACATAGTCTACGCTGTTAAGTGCCAGGAGGATTGCCAGGATTTATACATTGGGGAAACCAAACAACCTCTGGCGAAGCGGATGGCACAACACAGAAGAGCTACCTCATCAGGCCAGGACTCTGCAGTTTATTTACACCTACAGGCCAGTGGACACTCTTTCAACGATGAGGATGTACACATCCTGGACAGGGAAGAACGCTGGTTTGAGCGTGGAGTCAAGGAGGCCATTTACGTGAAAAGGGAAAGACCATCTCTGAATCGAGGAGGGGGCCTAAGGGTACATCTTTCGCCATCTTACAATGCTGTGATTGCAGCCATTCCCCAACTCTCTGTGAATGGGACTCATGGCCATTGATCAGTGGGTTTTGGTCAGTGATTGTTGATCAATGGTCATGGGAATTTGGATAATTATGATTAAGGAACTGACCTCACAGCCCATTGTTCCTTCAGTGGGCTGGTTTCAGTCATTATGCAAATGTCCTGTTTATAAGGTTTGGGGAAACCTGCAGTCAGCTGAGACTGAAGAAGTCACTTGGATGAGTGACGAAACGTTTCTCCCACAAAACGCTACGTCCAGATGAACAGATTCAAGTTTTGGAGGTCTTTCTGCTATGTTTTAATATTTGTGCTAAACCAGAGTATTTCTGCTGAAACATAGCATTTCTGCCAAATGATAGTATTTCTGTCAAATTATAGTATTTGTGCTAAAACATAATATTCATTTAAAATTACAATATTCATAGTTCATCACAGTGTCTCTGGTAAATCACAGTATTTCTGCTATGTTGTACTATTTTTGTAAATCATAGTGTTTCTGTAATGTTTAAGCATTTTTGGCTAAATATATTCTTTCTGTTATCTTATACTATTTCTCCTAAATTCTTGTATTTTTGAGAAGATATCATGTTTCTGGTAAATTACAATATTTCTGCAAAGTTCTGCTATGCTATTGTATTTCTGCCAAGTATTATGTTTCCTCTAAGATATTGCAGTTCTGCTAAGTTACTACATTTTAGCAACGTTCCTTTGCTTCTGCAAAGTTTTTACAATTTCTGCAACTTTTCAGCTTTTTCAGCTAGTTTCAGCAGACAGCTTCAGCTTTAAAGCATCCACACTGCATTTTCGCAGGAAATGCAAATTTTTCTAGTTCATGTTTGCCGCGTGTTCGGTGACACGGTTTCACTTCTCTGCTGTCCTGTGAATGAGGTCGAGCTGCTCTGCAGGACCCCTGCACTACCAAGGACGGGCCTGAAGAAAAAGGCTGGTAATGTGCTACGTGTTTTTTTCTAGTTAGCAAGTCTGTCTCTTGAAATATAACGGTGTTTAAAATCTTAATGTATAACTTAAAAACAGTCAAATTATTGATTGTAATTAAAAACACACACACACACACACACACACACACTCTTACATACATATCCCTTTGACTGCCTCACCAAGAAAAATACAATGAAAGAATTATTTGTCCATATTTTCTATTCCTTTAGGTCAATAATGATCACAATCAAACAAACAAATGTATATGCTCAACCAAATGGTTGAGCAGGCAGTCAAAGGGATATAGAAGTTCACACACAATGCCTTGTCTTAGAAACTATGTGGGCATTACTTTTTGTGTGAACTGTCTCTCAATAAAAGGCAGCGAGAGGAGGCCGGATTTGGGGTCACTTTCGTGCTGGACACAGATGAGGCCTCCCTTGCGCAAGTAATCGATCGAACGCTGTTGCCTTGTTTTTCTTTCATGGGAATAAGTCCTAGATACAGCAGGGTCTGAGTTTAGACCCAACATTATATCTTTACACCAAATGAGCAATGAACAGAATAAATTTTGTAACAGTTTCAGAATTTTCATCATAGAATTACATTAAAGGAAAAAACAATTACTTGAATGAAGTTTTCAGCCAGCTGTTAGGGTTAGCTAACCATAGCCGCCACTGCCAGTACTGATGATCAGAGCGCACAAATGCAACACTTTTTTTCATACTTGACAACACAATAAAACACAAGAAAATCAGAATGTATTTGTGATTTGGATTTTTATTTGATGCTGAATAATATTTTCTTCATGTCAGGTTTTGATTCATTTGAATGAAGTATACTTTAGTCGTTTAGTTTGACTTTGATGCTATAATAGATGTTTTTAAAATTCAGTTAAATTCAAGATTATATAGCATCACGGCAAAACAACAGTCTCCTCATGGTGCTTCACCCTACAGCGGGGTGGCCAACTCCAGGCCTCGAGAGCTGATGTCCTGCAGGTTTTAGATAACACCCTCGGTCAACACACCTGAATCAAATGATCACTTCATTACCAGGCCTCTGAAGAACTTCAAGAAATGTTGAGGAGGTAATGTAGCCATTTACATCAGCTGTGATGGATCAAGGACACATCTAAAACCTGCAGGACATGGGCTCTTGAGGCCTGGAGTTGGCCACCCCTGTCCTACCAAGAAAAAACCCAACAATCAAAAGATCCCCTTTGAGCAAGCATTTGGCGACAGTGGGGAGGAAAAACTCCCTTTAATAGGAAGAAACCTCCAGCAGAACCCAGCTCAAGAAGGGGCGGCCATCTGCTGCGGCCGGTTGGGGGTGTGAAAAGAAAATATAGGGAGACAAGATGAAGTATACTTCTGATGGCCAAATGCTTCAAGATCTTTAAAGAAGCATGCTAGTGGGGAAAAAAGTCAAGATGGTCATTTAGTCATCACTGCTGCCCTTAAAGCAGCAGCTGAACGGCTTCATTAAAGCTTTTCCAACTGCTCGAAAGAACCTAGCAATTTTAGACTTCATTGGGGGATTGAGTACAACCTCAACAATGATTTCCAGATGAGCCAGAAAAAGTTGAGCAAATGTTGAATCATCTGGTGTAAGAGCAGAATGTACGAACTGATCTAAAGAGCCAAGCTCCTTTCTAAGGGCTTTAGTCATTTTCTTTACAATCTGAAGTTTGTTATTTTCAAGAGCACTCAGATATTCTGAGCTTCTGACGTTATCTAAAACCAGATGTGTAAGACGCCTGGTGATGGCCTTTTTTTCTGTATTCGCTGTCTTTCTTGTGTCAAAACTGCATTTCTCAAGGAGACTCGGTAACAGAACGGCGCTGAAGTCTTTGGCAATTTTCTCAGCAGCAAAAGGTGAAATAAAAAATTCTGAAGGTTCCTCCTGTAAGTTTTTAGAGATTGATGGCTGACTTTGACCTTCTGTAGGCCCAGTGTCAGCGACTGGCTCAGGCTCAGGGCTTTTTTCTGGAGGTAGGTCCTGCTCTAGTACACTCACACAGGAGATGGGTTGATTTTTGTGAGGAGAAACTGGACTTGACTCTGGTTCAGACAGTCTGTCGCGTTCTCTTTGCTCTGTTGGGGTTAGTGCTCGTAAAATCACATCCTGGATGTCTTCCACGGCACCAGAAACTTTGTCACTTTGGACAGTTTCATCCAAAGCATCATTCTCTAACCACAGAAGAATGTTTTGCAAAAACTTTTGCACTGAGTCTTCTACAGTTACATAGAGGACTTCGGGCGAAAAAGGTAACTCACCTGTTGGCTCTGGAGACCTAGAAATCACAGAGTCTGAAAGACTTCTTCCCAGTAGCATCACAGGGAGTGAATATCTTTGAGTTGACTGGAGATGGTCATAAATTTTATCTGTCAACTCCCTGCAAAACGTCTCAACTTCAACAAATGCATTTACGTTTTCCATGGGTTTCTGGATAAGGTTAACGTGTTTTGTCTGTTTTAATTTATTAAACAGTTGATCAAGATAAGGGTTGAAAGTGGTAAAATCAACTGAGGAAGAACTTTTAAACCTGGTATGCATAGTTGGTGTGTTTACATACCTACAGAAAGAACTGTAGCTGTCCATAGAATCTGCTCTCTGATTATCAGGTGACTTGACCGGATCTTGGAGACAGATGAAGAACCTTTTGTTTTTCTTCACCAGGTGTTTTATCTCTCTTATCACTTTATAAAACTGCTTTTTGGCAAAGCTGCAGAAGTGGTCTTTGTGCAGCTTTTGTTCATTGGTTTTTAGGGGTGGGATGCATGAGGCAAAAAAGTTTTTCACCTTTTGGATAATTAGCTGCACATTAAAAGGTTTGCATGAGCCACATTTGTTACTAGATGTGACATCTTCACCATCAGAAGACTGCAGATTATCAATTACTGTGTTTACAATATCAGCTGCAGCTATTTCTGCTGGCGTGCTGGGAGGCTGCAGACTTTCAGCAGCCACAGCATCTGTGCACTGCTCTATTCCTGTGGCATCTTCAGCTAAATAATTCAGATTGTCAAGTATTTTATTGACAGCATCGGCTGCGATCACTTTGGTTAGACTTTCCATTTTGTCCTCAGTGATTGCTGCATCTGTGCTCCATGTGGTGAGAGCAATGCTGACCTCATCAAGTGTCACCCTCTCACGGATCTTTGATTTAGTACGCTCTGCACTTGAATCAGAGGGACTAGGGGAACTCGAACTGGCCCCCTTTCGCATGCACAGGCAGCTTAGCTTACCTGCACATCTCTTCAGATACGAGGCTGCATGAGAGACCATGCGTCGAAGGTTTTTTATGCATGCAATTTTTCCGCTGACATAAACAGCGGGATCTGACCGTAAATCCGGGTTGTTTAAAAGTAGAGTCACAGCCGAGTTGACCTTTTCTGAAATCTCCATTTCAATCAGTTTTGTCAGCGTCTTAATGGACTCATACTTGTCATGGGGGATGTTAAGAGAGATGGCAATGCTCATTGAGAGAGAGTCTCCCAGCAACGGAGCTATTTTTACCACAGGTATGCTAATATCTGTTTGGGACCCCTGTGTCATAAACTTCTGAAATACGGGAAGTGCCAAGTTCAGGATGCCAGTAGAAACTGTCTGAATTATTTCAGTTATCATGTCAGCCAGTGCTGCTTGGAGATCAGAGTCCCAGACTCCATGTTCAATCGTCCCCCATTGTACTCGGGAGAACCGATTGAAACACTCGCTGACAGCAGGTAAGATATTCTCTGGAGTAATGAGGACAGAGACTACAGTCTGAAATTCAGCCATTGTGGACTCTCTGTATTTTTCCTCAATGTCTTTGCACTGCATGTCTCTTTGCTTTATGTCTTGTTCTTCCCTCTGTTGAAGGATTTCTCTATTTTTTTCCAGCGCTTTGTAGAGGTTTTCTTGGAGCTCCTCATTAATTTTGTGTTTGTGTTCGAGCTCTTCTTGTAACTTGTCTATAGTAGCACTATCTGCATCAGACAGGTAGGACAGTTGTTGTAAAAGAATGATATTTTCCTTGTCGTTTTTTCTCAGGGAATAAATCTCATCTCGGACTTCACCAAACCTGATTCCCCAGCCTTCATTAATGATATCTATGTCAGGCTGGCGTTTAATTTGTGCTTCCATTTCTATGCACTTCTCCTGTAGTCGAAGTATCTCTTCTTCAGCTCGTTTAATTTTGTTTTGTAGATCGTATTTTTCCTTCCTCCTTTTCTCTAATGCCCTTCGGATGTTTAAGATTCTTTCTCTTTTATTCTGTATTCTTTTTGGGCGTATTACAACTTTTATTATTTGATCGACAGAGCGAAGAGAGGACAGGGATGCGTTTTGTCGTTTTTGGTGTTTTTGTGGATTCATGGCTGTATACACTACAGTGACTTTGAAAAGGTTTTCAAATGTTTCTCTGGTGAACGTTTGAATGCTGTGAAAACACTGACTAAAAAATGCTGCTTCTCGGTCCTATTTAAGGAAAAACTTCAAAGGATTTAAGATTCTAAATTTGACTTTATGACATCATCACTCTAAACCAAGGAGTGATGATGTCAGATAAAGAAAAGGTCACATGACATTTTGGCTGGGCGGTGCCTAAAGGCCGTCCGCTGTAGGTGTTTAAACCAACAGTCATTGGTTTAAACCTTTCCAAAAGGTTGATTCTGTTTTCAGTGATAGAAACGTTTCGTCACTCATCCAAGGGACTTCAGTCTCAGCTGACTGCAGGTTTCCCCCAACCTTAGAAACAGTACACTTGCACAATAACTGAAACCAGCCCAGTGAATGAACAGTGAGGTCAGTTCCTTGATTATTAGTATGCAAAGCAAGACATGTTTGAACATTAAATGTCCTCGTGTTCGGAGCAGCCTAATGGATGCGCTAAAGGATTAGGGACACACAGGTAAGCGTTTTTTGGGGTATGAAATGTAGCATATGTGTATATTATGCACCATGGACTTTTAGCTAGTCTTAGCATTTGATAGCGCGGCTATCAAGATGGCGTCAGGTAGCTAACCCTAGGGCCTAGGGCAAGGCCCGTGATACCGGGCGGGGGCAACTGCGCACGGTTTTACCGGCTGTAATGCCAGGTCTGCTGTGTAAATATAGACAGGCATGTGTGATGCACTCAGACTTCTCAATCTCAGCTAAAAGCTCATAAAAAGATTTCTACAACCACCAAACACAAGTCAGAGTGTCAAATGTATTTCTCGCTTTGCAACTCGTGATTGGTGGGACTGACGTAACGTAACCTTGAATATACTGTGTAAATCAGCGGTCCCCAACCGGTCCGGCCCGTGCGTCGTTTGGTAACCGCACCACGAGAGTTGAGGCTCAGCGTAAAATTTATGGTTTTCAGGGTTTTTTTTTTTACTTTTGTCGTTAACTCTGTTTCCCTGGGTCTTTTTCCGTGTAGTAGTTGTGTGTCTTATTTTTAAAGAAATATTTACGCGTTACCATAGTGACCAGAGAGCATAAAGGGGCAGAGAGGAGGACGTTACTCTCAATGTTGTTGGAGGACACTGCTAATAAAGTTATACACAGTGAATTCGCGTTTGTCATATTTACAAAATACCACAGGTTTTGTCTTGGTCGCATCATTTTATTTCATCATTTTTATTTTATTTATTTATTTGCCAAGGAGTTGCCATTTAGTGTGTAGACTAATGAACAATGCACCACGTAGGACAAAACAGTATGCTGTCCTTTTGGTATAGTGTGTACAGTTATCAGTAAATATAATAATAATAATAATGATAATAATAATTATTATTATTATTAGTATAATTATAATGTTACTACTACTACTACTACTACTACTAATAATAATAATGATACAATTTAAATTGCCCAAATTAAAAGTTTAAACCCAACCTATACTGCACATGTTCTCTTTAAACGGCTAAACTTAAATAGTTGCCGAATATGTCAGGTGAACAGGTGCTTAATATTTATTCATCAAATTTGGCACAAAGAGGATATTTACAAACATATTTGCAAATGCAAATATTGAAAAATGTTCTATATGCTTTTCAAGGTTCCTTTGTTTTGCTTTCTTAATCGTCTTCAGGGGTTCCTTGTTCAAAACCTGTTTCCCATTTCCTGCTTAGTCCAAGTGTGTCAGTTTGTATTAATAGTCTGTGGTCCTGCCCTCTTCTTGTGTTCTCCCTGCCTTTCAAGATATTTAGTTACCTTTCATCATGGATATTTATTTTGCTTAGCTTCTAAAATCGAGGATTTTGTATTTTAGACCCAATGCCTGAAATACATGTAGTTTTATGTTATTCCTTCTGGTTTGTGAGCCCTGTATTATTTTCCTCCTCTCACAATATTGATAGTTTGGCTGGCAGTAATAGGTATGTATGTTTTAAAGGATAGGGAAACAAAGCTTACAAACTGTAGCTTGTTTCTGAAAGATAATAATAGTTAACTTTCAGGAACAGTTTAGCTTTTGCAGGACATTTGTTGTTTGAACAGTTTCTTACTGATGTTATTCACATTGTAATTTCAGTGTCTATGAGATTTCTCACTGAAATGATATTTACTATTAAAGTCTTTTGAATGGAATAATTTCTGAATCTTGTTTACTAGTGCACGTTCAGTTTAAACTAACTATTAAAACACTATTTTATTACAATGAGGAAAGTGATAGCATTGTCATCTGGAGCAGCATGTTGGTGCAGTTTGTGGATATCCTATATCGAGATATCAAACTGCATCAGAAATGATCATATTATCAGTTTTTAAAAATATTTATCCAACTCTTTTCTCTCTATTTTAATCAGTCTGCTAAATAAAAATAAGAAAACACCCATTCTGTCTCTGTTATATACTATTTTCTTTGTTAACATTAGGGTGAAAAGGCAGTAAACAGCCAAGCTGCTGTCTCACTGTGAACTTTGTGTACCTGCTAAGTAGGCTGTGTTTGATGGGTGAGGTGCTATGGCACAGGCACCATGAAATAACTACTGAAATAGTGAAACAATTGAATAGGTATGGTTTTTTTGTTTTTGTTTTTTTTAAATTGACTAAATAATATTCTACTATTAACTGTAAATGATGAAACTAACTATAAAGAATACATTAGTTAATGAGACCTTTCATTCATTATTTAAATATTTAATTATTTATGCATATTGACCCTCTACATTAAATATATTCATGTTGTCATCTGTAAATTCCACAAGCTAATAACCTTTAGTTAAAAAGTTCTTTTTAACTAAAGAACTTTATTTATTTTTATTAATGTTACGGGGCATCAGAGACTGTAAATGTGAAAAGGCCAAAGTGTTCTCTACTGTTGAGGCTTTTGAATTTTGATTGTCTTCATTTTCTTCAGAGGTCACCAGCGGATAGTGAGGACAGCAGAGAGGATCATTGGAGGCCCTCTCCCGCCCATCTCCCAACTCTACGACAAACACATCATCCGACGTGTGAAGGACACTTTCCACCCCTCACATGCACTGTTCATCTGGCAGATGGTTTTGCAGCATCAAAACCGTAACGGCCAGACACTGTAAGAGCTTCCTCCCACAAGCAGTCAGAGCACTCAACTCACTACTACCAAATGACTATATATATATATATATATATATATATATGCATTTCTCGAGGAGACTCGGTAACAGAACGGCGCTGAAGTCTTTGGCAATTTTCTCAGCAGCAAAAGGTGAAATAAAAAATTCTGAAGGTTCCTCCTGTAAGTTTTTAGAGATTGATGGTTGACTTTGACCTTCTGTAGGCCCAGTGTCAGCGACTGGCTCAGGCTCAGGGCTTTTTTCTGGAGGTAGGTCCTGCTCTAGTACACTCACACAGGAGATGGGTTGATTTTTGTGAGGAGAAACTGGACTTGACTCTGGTTCAGACAGTCTGTCGCGTTCTCTTTGCTCTGTTGGGGTTAGTGCTCGTAAAATCACATCCTGGATGTCTTCCACGGCACCAGAAACTTTGTCACTTTGGACAGTTTCATCCAAAGCATCATTCTCTAACCACAGAAGAATGTTTTGCAAAAACTTTTGCACTGAGTCTTCTACAGTTACATAGAGGACTTCGGGCGAAAAAGGTAACTCACCTGTTGGCTCTGGAGACCTAGAAATCACAGAGTCTGAAAGACTTCTTCCCAGTAGCATCACAGGGAGTGAATATCTTTGAGTTGACTGGAGATGGTCATAAATTTTATCTGTCAACTCCCTGCAAAACGTCTCAACTTCAACAAATGCATTTACGTTTTCCATGGGTTTCTGGATAAGGTTAACGTGTTTTGTCTGTTTTAATTTATTAAACAGTTGATCAAGATAAGGGTTGAAAGTGGTAAAATCAACTGAGGAAGAACTTTTAAACCTGGTATGCATAGTTGGTGTGTTTACATACCTACAGAAAGAACTGTAGCTGTCCATAGAATCTGCTCTCTGATTATCAGGTGACTTGACCGGATCTTGGAGACAGATGAAGAACCTTTTGTTTTTCTTCACCAGGTGTTTTATCTCTCTTATCACTTTATAAAACTGCTTTTTGGCAAAGCTGCAGAAGTGGTCTTTGTGCAGCTTTTGTTCATTGGTTTTTAGGGGTGGGATGCATGAGGCAAAAAAGTTTTTCACCTTTTGGATAATTAGCTGCACATTAAAAGGTTTGCATGAGCCACATTTGTTACTAGATGTGACATCTTCACCATCAGAAGACTGCAGATTATCAATTACTGTGTTTACAATATCAGCTGCAGCTATTTCTGCTGGCGTGCTGGGAGGCTGCAGACTTTCAGCAGCCACAGCATCTGTGCACTGCTCTATTCCTGTGGCATTCCAGTACATTTGCATAATTTGCATAATCAGTCATTATTTGCATAATGACTGAAACCAGCCCACTGAAGGAACAATGGGCTGTGAGGTCAGTTCCTTAATCTTAATTATGCAAATTCTCATGACCATTGATCAACACCACTGACCAAAACCCACTGATCAAAGTTTATAAGATGTCTTGATAAACTTCTGCTAAATGGGTCAAACTGGGCAGAAAGTATACAAACACATAACATCCTTATAGAATATACAACTTCACACAACTTCTTAACTTGTTTTAGGCACTTTTTACTGCTGTAGTGCATGGGTTCTCTCTGGCTGTGTACCCTGGCTTCTTCCCACAGTCCAAAGATGTAGCTTATGGGGTTAGGTTAACTGGTGATTCAAAACTGCCCTTTGGTGTGAATGCAAATGCTTGTCGTTCCATGTTAGACTGGTGATCTGTCCAGGTTGTACTGCCCTATGGTAGCTGGTATAGGCCCCAAACCTGCTACCCCACAATCCTGATAAGGATAAGTGGAAGAGGATGGATGATTGCAACGGAATCAGTTGTTAATTGGAGTGAGAGGCTGTCGCAGGGTATCACATTGACAGACTCTACCACACTCACACCTATGGGCAATTTAGAATGACCAGTCCAGCAAACCCCACTAACTGCATGTCTTTGGGCGGAAGCTGTAGTTGCCAGATACAAGTCGGGTGAGAGGCATTGTACACCCATCATATTTGGAATAGGTTCCAGCCGCAAGGATAAGCAAATAAGGAAGGAATGCATGTGCCGTTTTTAAGAAGCTGCAGTGTTTTAACTCAATTTGCTATTCTAGATAACAACAAAGTGAAAGAATCAGTTCCCCTAATCCCAGTAAAATGGTTCCAGTTGAAAAAAGTGAAGAGGTCGATTGCGTTCAAATTTTATACTGGGATGAAGTGTATTAGTTGATATCTGCAACTGAATTGAAAACACCTCACCTTTCCAACTGTCCAAAACAAATAAATATTGCAATATTTGACTGACAGTGTCACAATCATCGTCTAGTGTGAACAACAATATCATCTTTGGACAAGTGCATTCAGTGTGTGGGACCGGTTTCCTCCCTCAAGTGGCTTGGCTATAAGTGCAAAGGTGAGACATTTAGTGAATAGGTACAGTATATAGTAAAAAGCATTAAAGGAGTTCAACAAGTTAAGACTAGCTGAAATGAACACTGCTCCCTTTTTAATCAGTGGGTGGTCACGTCTAATTAAAGAAATGTAGTATTACCTTTTTGGTGCAGGACCTTGTAAAAATGGTATATTTGGGATTGTCCTCAATTCCCATTCCATAACATAAACTGCTCAAAATAATAAAGGGAACACTTAAACAATGCGATGTAACTCCAAGTCAGTCACACTTCTGTGAAATCAAACTGTTCACTTAGGAAGTAACACTGACAACCAGTTTCACATGCTGTTTTGCAAATAGAGTAGACAACAAGTGGAAATTATAGTAAATTCACCATAATAAAGGACTGGTTCTGCAGGTGGTGACCACAGACCACTTCTCAGCACCTATGCTTTCTGGCTGATGTTATGGTCACTTTTGAATGCTGGCGGTGATTTCATTTTAGAGGTAGCATGAGACTGTTAATAGAATGTCAAATATAATGTCAGTATAACCTTTTAATAATATAAGTTTGCATATGGTAGAATGCTGCATGTAATCATTTGTGTTTAGAAGTATATAGTTGTTGGCATATTGAAAGAATGTCCCATCCTAGGAAGTCTGTAACAACGTTGTGTGCATTCCAGAGTGTTCTGATATCCACACCCACATCCTGGGAGCATGGGAAAGGACATACCTTGTCTTATTGTTTTATGGTAGGATTAACGTAGCTATATCTGTTTTACTCTAAGTGCATTTTGTTTAGATGAACTGCTGGACTTCCAGGCCAGCAGGTTTAGGAAGTCATTTTATGGGTTCACATACACACACCTAAACATCCACATTCCAATGTAAAGAACAAACACCCACTGATGTATAAATAAAGACCAGGGCGGTGACATGACGCGAGTTTCAGAGCCCGCACTCCTGTGCGAGTTCTGTGGCTGCCCTTGCTTGCAAGTAACTAACTGCAGTGTGTGTTTCTCCTCTCTGATTCTCAACTGAAGAAGTGTTTTAGAATACATCTCTTAACAGAGACAGAGTCTACAACCCACACAAGTGGCTCAGGTAGTGCAGCTCATCTAGCGTAGCACATCAATGTGAGCTGTGGCAAGAAGGTTTGCTGTGCCTGTTAGTGTAGTGTCCAGAGCATGGAGGTGCTACCTGGATGTGGAGTAGGCCATAGGAGGGCAACAACCCAGCAGCAGGACCGCTACCTCCACCTTTGTGCAAGGAGGAACAAGAGGAGCCCTGCAAAATGACCTCAAACAGGCCACAAATGTGCATCTGTGTGCTCAAATGGTCAGAAACTGACTTCATGAGGGTGGCTTGAGGGTCCAGCGTCCACAGGTGGGGATTGAGCTTGCAGCCCAACACCATGCAGGACGTTTGGCATTTGCCAGAAAACACAAAGTTTGGCAACTTCGGCACTGGCACCCTATGCTCCTCACAGCTGAAAGGAGGTTCAAACTGAGCACATGTGACAGTCTGGAGATGCCGTGGGGAACGTTCTGCTGCCCGCAACATCCTCCAGCATGATCATATTGGCAGTGGGTCAGTAATGGTGTGGGGTGGCATTTCTGTGCCTGCCAGAGAGCCTGACTGTCATTAGGTAACAAGATGAGATCCTCGGACCCTTTGTGAGACCACATGCTGGTGCGTTTGGCCCTGGGGTCCACCTAATGCGAGACGACACTGGACCTCATGTGGCTGGAGTATGTCAGCAGTTCCTCCATGACAAAGGCATTGATGCTATGGACTGGCCCGCCTGTTCCCCAGACCTGAATCCAATTGAGCACATCTGGGACATAGAGTTGTAACATCTCTCTTCACTGTACATGTACTGTTTATAAGGTTGGGGAAACCTGCAGTCAGCTGAGAGTGAAGAAGTCACTTGGATGTGTGACGAAACGTTTCTCCCACTGAAAACGCTACGTCCAGATGAACAGAATCAACCTTTTGGGATTTATTTACCTGGATGATTAAGCACGCATCAAGACCTTATTTTATTAATATTTTTTAAAATGATAGCAGCACAAACAAAATATTTTGCAGCACAAACGTTTGATATAACTTTTGTTTGATTTGAAGAATGTGGGGGGGGCAACGTCACTCACATTACTTACACATTACTCAGGAAGTGATGCTGGTTTAACTTCACATTTAATTATAAAGTTTCTGTTTTTCTCACATGAACTTCTGACATCAGCAGTGGTGTAGTCTGGAGGAGGATATGTCTTCCTAAAACTTTGTTCATTAAGTGCTCAAATTTTCAATGCTGGGATGGCACCAGTTAACCCATTGTGCTGAAGAACTAATCTAAGTTGTCTAACTCTGACTATATGCCAGTACATCAGTGATCAGAGAACCGCTTTAACTGTTCTAACCTGCAGTAACTCTACTTTATGTTACAATCAGATAACTGAGGTCATAAAATGAGGAAAGCATTACATGAGTTTCAGTGAACTCAAGTCTTACAGTAGCTTATTTTACTGACTATTCATGCATGAACAAGCTCCTGTGCAGTTTTACAAGAGTACAATTATCTAAATTCAGGCACAGTAACATTTATTCTACAATGTTGTGGCTTAACTTGACTTGATCTCGTGCCTGAATCAACTCTGTGCTCAGTTGCAGCAGGATAACTTAACTGTCAGTGTTTTATTTTGATCTTTGTTTCCACAGTAGCAGGAACATTAGAAGCTGCTGGAGTAACTGCTGCTGTTCTCCTGCCTGTCATATTCTTCTCTGTCTTCCTGTGGATTCAGTGAGCAGATCTGTTACATTATTGTTTACAAGATAAACTTTGATTTTAACAGTTTATGAATGTCATTATTTTGTTCAACATTAATTGTCCCAACCAGAAAAAAGAGGATGTCCAAGGAACCTGTTAAATCTGAAGACAGAGCAAACAACATAGAACAGGTGAAAACAGTCACATCAGTGTTGTACAAATAACCAACATTGTGGTTTTACACTTCCTGTTGGACTCACAAATCCTTCTTTGCTGTTATTCTTTAACATAGATAGATTTTATCACTGATACACTCTTGTGTAAAGTATTTTCCTCTTTTTTGTATATTTGTTGTTGTTAAATGTAACACTTTTAATAATAGACCAAGATCTGAGTGTATACAAAACGCAGAAGAATACTTTTTTAAGGGACAAGCAGCTATCCAGACCTACCTGGATGTAGGAATCCAATAAAGTCTTTTCACAGCAGACATGTCAAAATGGATCAGCTTCCTCACTTTGTTCAATGATTTCACTCATCTAAATCAGACCATGGATCACGCTTTGCTAACTTTACCAGTTTCCATGAACTGCAGTAGCTGCTTCAAATAAACAGCCAGATTCCTCGACCGTTCTCTAGTTACAGCCGTCGTGGTCTGCTGTGTGGCAGGTAGAGTGTGGACCCAGATGCAGGACACAGAAGGCAGAAATAAACTCATAAAGTTCACCAAATGTTTACAAACATCAAGAAGTCACAAGCAAAGAGAGACCACACCATGACACATGTTTAAACAAGGAATGTTTATTCATCAAAACTACTTATTAATCAAATAGACATGTTCAAAGCACCACAGTGGTAGAATGATATCACACAGCACCGTCACAGGATATTAAACAGAAACTGGCAACAGGGCTCTGTAGAGTGAGCGATCATAATGAAGCCGTTTATTTAAAGTTGGGATTCAACCTGCTCTTCATATTTCAGGCCACCAGATGTCACCAAAGACAACTGTGGTGAAAAGTTTCAAGTAATGAAACCTTTTTCAGTACAAGCTTCAGAAAGCTTTATTTGACCATCAGTAAAAAAAACAACATCAGAGCAGCACAGGAACAAAACAGACTGAAGCAGGACTCCAGGAGAACAGGGACAAAACAGCAATGAGGGGTTAAATACATGTAGGCAGAGTGAAGACAGCTGAGGAAAAACACACAGCTGAACTAAATCTGAGAACAAAAAATGCTGAGGTGTAATTAACACTAGACACAGGAGACACAGGCTACCAGAATAAAACAGGAAAGAACTGAACGCGGGAACAGAAACATGGACTTGACACAATTCAATTCAGTTTTATTTATACAGCGTCAAATCACAACAACAATCGCCTCAAGGTGCTTTATATTGTAAAGTAGACCCTACAACAATACTGTGGCGGAGGTGTGGTCCCTGGCTCGGCTGCAAGGGAGGAGTGGTGCAGTGAGCTCAACAGGGCGATGCTGGGGAGGCAGGTGAGAGCAGCTGGTGGCGTTTGGTCTGATGACAATCTTTTTTCCCCTGTTTTAGTGAGACGGGAGAGGAGAGGGGGGGCTGGAAAAAGCTGAGACGGGCGCTGACCAGACTGTGAACTGTCACAAAAAAAGGCAGAAATAAACGTGACATCTTGCTGTATCGAGCCGTGTGTGTGTGGAGTGCATTCTACAAATACGTACAGAGAAAAACCCAACAGTCATACGACCCCTTATGAGCAGGCACTTTGGCGACAGTGGGAAGGAAAAACTCCCTTTTAACAGAAAGAAACCTCCAGCAGAACCAGGCTCAGGGAGGGGCGGCCATCTGCTGGGACCAGTTGAGAGAAGGTATACAGAACAAAAGACCTGCTGTGAGAGCCAGAGATGAATAAATAGTATAATGAAGTGTACCCAGAGGTTGCCCTTTGTTCAAAATTAAAGTCTACAAATCAATGACATCACACTGGCCTATGTTTATATACAGTCTATGATTACATGTCAGTGAGATCTTGGAGCTGCAAAGCTGCAGCTTTAGAATTTAGGCTCTGATCCTTTTTTCCACCATTTTTTATTTTTCTTCTTCTTCCTTTGTGTTTCTCTGCAATGTTTTTTCTCTCCCATCATTTCCTCTTATTGTCCCTTTACATACTCTTTGCCTCGCTCCAGTCTACTGCCAGAATTTCGCACCGAGCTTCAAGGAGAGTGAAATGAACGCAGTCGCCATCACCTCTCTCTTTCTAGTCCCTGTCAGTACTCTTGCTGCAACATTTTGGATTAACTGAAGTCTTTTCAAGGTGTTTTTAGGACAACCTGACTGAAACTCTTCAAATAAGCCAATAAGCCATAACTCAGAAAGATCAGTTGGAGAAAAAGTCTCGATATCAATGGTACTGAAAGTAGCTGCAGATAATGTTACATCTGTGAGATGATTATGAGTAATTTTTTCTCTAATGGTTAAAATTTTATTTGTGAAGAAGTCAGTCTGGCTACAGCGCTGAAGAGAAGCTTAGGGTTGATCTTATTTCTTCAATCAGTGATGAATAGTAAGATGTTCTAGCTTTACGGGGCTCTTTTTAAATGTTTATCTAAGTTTCCAGCTGGGATGGACAAGGCTAAACATCAGGCTTTCAAATAAATTAAACTCTGTATTGATCTTTGTTTAATTAATAAGCTGGTGTGGAAGATTGCTGCCACACCGCCTCCTCGGCCTGTGCTTCAAAGGCTCTGATAGTTATTATGACTCAGGGGTGTTAATTCATTTAAACTTACTGAAACCTGGTTACAACAGGATGATTATGTAAGGCAAAGTAAATCGATTTGTTGATCAATTACTAAGTCATGTAATAACTCTTTGGTGCTCTTGAGGATACTGTATTGTTCTTTCTTTCTTTTATTTTTTTACATTTAAGTCATTTTTTTCTGGTTTTTACTTTGTTTTTTGTCCGTTTGGGAGCTGACACAGTCTCTATGGGGATTCGGTTTTAGGGGGATAACAGGAGGAGAGAAGCTGCAGAGGTGTGTGAGACTGCAACTCTGCTTCCTGGTCCCAACACTGGATAGTCATGTTTCAGGGGATTTCATAAATTTGCCAGATTTCTAGAAATAAGAGCTGCTTCATCCAAAGTGGGATGGATGCCATCTCTCCTAACCAGACCAGGGTTCCTCCAGAAAGTTTCCCAATTATCTATAAAGCCCACATTGTTTTTTGGACACCAGTCAGACAGCCAACAATTTATGGAAAACATGCGGCTAAACATGACACTCCTGGTCCGATTGGGGAGGGGACTACAGTCTGGCATTGCGTTGGCAAAGTTACACACTGATTCAATATTGATTTTAGTGACCTCTGATTGACGTAACCGGGTGTCATTATTGCTGATGTGAATTACAGTGGCTTGCTGTACAGTGGCTTGTTGCTTACAGTGGCTGTAATGTGACAAAATGTGGAAAAGTTCAAGGGGGCTGAATACTTTTGCAAGCCACTGTAAGTGCAGCCTTGATGTCAGGACTGAGCCACGGTTTAGTATTTGTGAAACACAGTACAGTCCTGGTGGGTACAGCATTATGTGAACATACATTAATGCAGCCTGTTTTGCAATCCATCACACCATAAATGTCCTCCCCACTTTATCACAAAGCACTTCTCACATTGTTGTGTAAAAACGGTCCTTCAGAGCCTCTTCAGTCTCCTCATAACTATGAATTCTGCATATCAATAAATAATGTTCCTCCTGATGATCTCTTCTAATTGAAGTAGAGGAAAGAACTAGTTTGTACTATCTCTTTCTAGTATGGCGCTCCCTCCTGGCACATCTCCATCTCTGTCACATCAGATCAGGCATGATTCAAATGCAGGATTCAGAACTGTGCAACTAAAGGGAGGTTTATTTACAACACCAGGTGAAATGTATACATATGTACAGTGATGAAGGGACGGGGGCTCTAGAAATTCAAAGGAAAGGGCCAGGGCAGGGATAACTAGTTCACACTCCTCTTCACACTGACTCACACACACTAACTCCAGTCCCACACTGAAACTCACTCTCACTCATTTTTACTGCCTTACTTTCAGTTAATGTATTTTGTTTTGCACTATGCATATTTTATATGCCATCAAGTCATTTATTGTGAAAATTCTCAAGTAAGAACTATTGTACTGTATGTTGGTTCCACTGGTGCACCTGAGGGAGATGCACGCCCATGTTGATGTGTGAGCATGGCAAGTTGAAGAAAGAGAATTTAATTCAGAGAAAGTGGTTTCTTAAGAGTATCTGTAAAGTGCTCATTTCTGCCTCAAAGCATGGGTCAGCCAGCGAGGTATGTTTGTATGTTATATAGATCATTTTATGTCTTTATTTCACTCATCTTACAATTCCATTGCATTTTATGTTATGTTTTAGTTCGACGGTGGCGTAGTTTGTGATCAAGGTGAAGCTGTAACAACCCCAAGACCTTACAACTAACATTAAAGCCAACTTCATGCCATCAGTAAAAGAACTCTTTATTGCCTTTAAGAAGAGGTAGAAGTGATACTCATGCTCATCCAAACAGGATCCATGGGAAACAGGTGGGGGGTCCAGGAAGACTGTAGAAATGAGCAGTGATGCCCTTCTTACCATCTTTCCAGAAAAATAAGTGATCTGGAAGCTGTTAGGCTTACTTACAGCAACAGCACTTTCTGCACCTGCATAAACTCCAGGACACGTTTACTAACAGTGTTTGTTGCTGTATGTGCTGCAGCTTTGAATTTTTTATTAATATATATTTTGTTAATATTTTGGCTATGGTGTCTTGTTATGAAATGTACAAGAGTAAAAGTGTTTTTAGCATGTGCTTCAAAGCTAAGTTTGACTGGGAAACTCAAAGCTCAATAGTCTGTATCAACAGAAATTCACTGCAGCCTGTGTAATATTTGATGCGTCATTATTTATTTCAGTCTATCTTGCAAATACATATTTGCGTTGCAATGTCATGCACAAACACACACAAGTATTAGATCCTTAAGATCAAACCTGTGTCATTCTTTTGGTCCACTGCAGTGTAGTCGTCAAAAAAAAAGAAGAAGAAGAAAAAAAAAAAAGAGAAGTCAAGTGGCCACAAATGGCCAGGATAGAGCCCAGAGGGTTAATGCATAAAATGTATAAAAATATTATTGATTACAGGATAATACATTAATGTTAATATCAACAATAAGCTTTTTACTCTGAAGTTACAAGTGTAAACAATGCTGTTGCATTTACACTTAATTTTTTTTACTATAGGTATGGACATGGAAACAAGTGAATATTTAATAATAAGTTTAACTGGAATTCTGTACACTGAAAAACAAACAACACATAAAAAACAAACAAACAGCCAGTGACTTCATCTGTCCATTAAATGTCAAATATCGCATTGACCCGTAGTCCCTGCTCCTCAGCACAAGCTTTTAAAAAGAGCTCCATGTCCTCTGCAAACTGAAAAACAAAGAGGAAGAAGTCCCTCCACACAAAAACACTGCAGATGACAGGCCAGGCAAACATCTATTGACCTGTTTGAATGCCTCCTCATCGTGTGAGCCTTGAAGTTTTTTTTAAGAAGACTAAGACAAGGACTTTCCACAAGCCACAGTTTCATTTAGCACAGAGGGTAGAGCACATGAATGTTCTACTGAAGATTCAGAAAATGGTTTAGATGCTGAAGACAAGACATTGAGAGGGAGATGTGGCTCCACGGAGAGTTCAGCGGGGAGCAGTCCTGAATGCTGACATGACAATAATTGCCTTGCCATATCCCCACGCTGTATGACTGTCATGTTACAGACAGGGCAGTGAAAGTGCACCGGCATATCATTTTGTCTGTAAGAGAGAGAAAAAAACAAAACAAACAACAACATGTAATTTAAATGTAGTTGTATAGAATGCAATCAGTTTTTCTAACAATCAGATTGTACATATTAACAAAAATATCCAAGCCATCCTCAATAATGAAAGCAAAATGGTGTGGATCACAAGAGCTGTCAGGAAATGTGGTGAACAGGAAAAA
The DNA here is from genome assembly GCF_001858045.2 of Oreochromis niloticus. Lineage (NCBI taxonomy): Eukaryota > Metazoa > Chordata > Actinopteri > Cichliformes > Cichlidae > Oreochromis > Oreochromis niloticus. The sequence continues at coordinate 18,575,432 of NC_031965.2, forward strand.
AAAAAATATTTAAGGAAAACATGCTTTTTTTCTCTCGCTGATGAATGCACTGAACTGTACAATGTGAAAAGCAACTTTTAAGTCAACAAAGAGACTGCAGAAGTGCTGAAAAGAAGTGCATATTTATAACTTTAACTATGAGGTATATTTAATACCAACATACCTTTGAAAGGCAAAGCATTTTTAATGTGTCCATTTATATGCTCCTCAATCTTTGCCTTGACAGTAGGGCTGAGAGTGGGGCACAGAGGGCAGTGAAAGTCTTCTGCAACATGTTGTGCATTCCTGCAATTCTGGCTTGGAGGCAGAACTCCAAATTGATATGAGCATCTAAAACAGAGGGAAAAACAGATAAACACCATATACACATTTAAGTTCAGGTTTTAGCAGAAATAACACATTACAGTTAGCATGTAAGAGATTTGTGGAGAAAATTCTTTAAAAAACATAATTTACAAAACACTTTTATTTGTGGCATACGTATCTATTGACATATTACAGACAATTTAACAAAGGCTAACTAAAATGTGGGCAATAAAAAAGCAGAACAGAATGGAATAGAGAATATTAGTATTTATACATATATAAACGTCTTTGTGACGACCTTTACAATGTTTTTGCAGGTGGAATGAAAGACATGAATAAAGTGCAATATGCAGTAAATGGAACAATGTGCATTGATGTTACAGATAGTGAAAAGTAGTTCAATAACAAGCAAAAAAATAAATACGTTTGAAACTGACCACTAAATGCTAACCAGAGGTGTCAAAAGTACACACATTCCTCACTTAAGTTTAGATACATCGGGCGTATGACAGTTGTTGTAACGCTAAGTGCCAACATAATCAGTGTAAGCAAACTAGATGATTCCTAAAATTATATGATTATTAACGGCAAATTTATACATGAAAGACTCTGTCCCAACCTTTACGATCCACTTGCAAGATTTCCACAGTCGATGATCCACGCAGGAACGTATTTCTGCCTACTGTGGAGGTCACGTGTTTCCGGTTACTGTGGAGCTCCACAGTGGCTGCAGCCAGACCCTTCTCCCCACAGCTGTCAGACTCCTGAACTCTGCCTCCTGACATCTGACCCACGTTAACACATGGACTGAACATACACACACCCACAATGGACAACTGTACCCTCAAACACACAATAATAACATGGACTGAACCACCACTCACAACCACTAGCACTTTATATAGCCTCTGTAGAAATTATCCACACCCTCACTTATCTTAACTGCACTACTGTATAGCTCTGTGTAAATAATCATTCTGTACATACAATAATTTTTAATCCTACAACTGTTTACAACTTGCATAGTTCCCATTTCTGTATAACTGTATATCTCAGATTTCTGTAAAGTTATTTATTTCATATTCTGTATAGTTTTTCATATTTATATCCTGTTCATATCCTGTACATAGCTTGTACTCACTACAGCCTGTACATACTTATAGTTATAGAATATTCACAACATACTTCATACCGTGTACATTATAACATACCATAATAGACCCATTTCTGTAATATACTTACATATCTATATTATTGCTAATATATATTGTAATATATCTATATCGCGGCTAAAGCACTTCTGGATGGATGCAAACTGCATTTCGTTGCCCTGTACCTGTGCATGTGCAATGACAATAAAGTTGAATTCTATTCTAATTCTATTCTATTCTCATATTGTGAGCAATAATTTGCTTCACTAGTTTTATTTACAGTAATACAATAAATACAGATTAGATGGCAAAGTGAAATGTCATTAGTTTAAACCTGTTAATCTTTTCAATCGACCAGAAACAAAACAAAAACACTTTTGCAAGTTCAATGGTTATGCTTAAGTTCAATGTTTTAAAGTGTTAATATCTTCATAGGAAAGACTAAGTAATCACTGCGTGCACTGCTCCTTCTCCATCACTCCAGGATCTACCACAATTTCTGTGTTGATTATATTTGTTGGGAGTGAAGAGCTCAGGCTCTACATGCCAAACTCTAACTGCTGCAAAAAAAAGAATGCACAATGTGATGTGAAACTGATTCACAAGGAAAAGCTGCTGAAAAGTCTACTGCCTATTAGAGAAAATTTCCTCAAGAAAATTAACATCGGAACAGCTGGGATCTAAAATAAAGCAAATACAGATGTTTTATTAGTTGCGGTCATATATTGAATACTTAATTCAGTTGTTTCATGATTGAATTAAGATTAAAATTAAAAATCATGCCATCATGTTGGCACTTCAAAATAGTTATTTCTCTGATAGAGGAAAATATCTGCAAAATATCAGATGGATACAGTACTTATGAATCAGAGGTAAGTTAATCTTTCTTGGAGGGAAACAATAATAGCTTTTACAACAAGAGCTGAGCATTTCAGAGGTACTGTGTGCACTTTAGCACAAAACTGAAAATGGCTGTTTTATGGTAGAAAAAGATTGGTCACTAATAAGGATTTACTATAAATGCAAACCGGATGTATGTATCACCATATCAAGAACTGTAAAACACTGAAATGATTTATCTTTAGAGTCAAATGTAAATAATATATTATAGATAATCAGTATATTTTTTTTCATAGGAATTACAGTGTGGAATGATCATATCCCACTAGAAATAAAGAAATATGTACAGTTAGTTTCAACTCTCCAAAAATGCAAAAGGGTTTCTGATTATCTGCTTCTGTCATTCAGCAGCCTGTGAAATGCCTACACTGAGTTCAAAGTTGTAACTAGTTTAAAGGCAACAAAAGTTTTATCACCACAGCTAAAAAGAGGCCACAGGTGGTTCATGTAACAACAGGGAACCACACAAATAAATAAAGAGGGAGATTTTTCTTTCTCTTCAGTTACTAGGTGTGTTGGGCTGTCCAAGAAGCCTGAAAAACATTTTTTATCATTCACATTGTCATACATACATTTATACATACATATTACATAGGCTGCTTTTGGACCTCATAGCTGTGTAGGGAGAAAAAGACATGGTTTGCCAGAAAACAGATATATGCAATCGGTGAGGTTACATATCTTTGGTCAGCAGTGGATGTGAAATAACTGATAACATGTGCGATTACATTAACTGCCATAAATCTGAGTTCTGCTGTGTAACCATATATGGTCCATGTTACACAGTCAGCTTGTGCTCTCCTCTTCATAAGTAATCCACAAGAGCCATTGTCGGTAAACAGTACCTGCAAACTGTTCCCACTGAAGCAAAGAAGAGGGATTCTTTGAATAAGACACGGATCAAATCCTTTAAGTGTTTTCTCCACTTTGATACTGATGCCTCTCACCCCAGCTGACATCTGCAGTGAGTGAATTCTTGGCAAACACCGTTTTTCCCTCATAACAGCTGTCTTCAAATAAACCAACAAAAATGTCCCTTCTTCACTTTCCACAGTTGGCAAAAACAACAAGTGCCTATTTTAGGCAAGGTCCAGCCAGTCTATTATTCCCAGCTGCCACAGGACCAGAGGGCCTCCAGGGGGTAATGACTCTGGACCACCATGGAGCGGAGTGACCCTGGTAGAGAGCGCTAGCTTTGTAGGCAATAGGTCGACTGTTTGTGGGCCACCCGGGAACATGAAGCACGGCATGTTGTCTTGTAATAATCATACACGCAGAGGCGAGCTTGGACCACCACATTGCAGTTGAAGTATTTGTCTCTGCAGTTCTCATCTGAATACAAAATAAGAGTTGACAACAATATAATATAATTCAATAAAGATATGGCAGTGGAGCCACAGGGTTTCAGGGAAACTGGGAGGACATTCCCTTTATTATGCTCACAATGTGTTTCTAAGGATGCCAAAAATCATCAATAAATATTCATTCAGGTCAGTGGTATAAAAAGTTGACTGACCTATCTGAGGTATGCAGGGCTCTGGGTTGCAGCCCTCCTTCTCCTCTGGTTTCAACTGCACATCACAGCCCTCACTGGACAGCATGTCATCAGACAAACAGCGCACCTCTCTCACACGGAAACCTCCTTCACATGTTTTGGAGCACTTGAAGAGCAAGCATCAGTCACAGTAATCATTCTCATATGCTAGCCCTAAAGTCAGTGAGGATATCACAGCGAATATTCTAAACATTACGATCAAAATTTGATCAATTATTTCAATTAAATTTCTAATAGGGAAAATGGGATATCTGGTTTTGAGGTGTCAGATGTAAAAAGGTGATGCTAGGCACCAATCCGAGTTTAGTGGGCTGCTTGGGTACTGTCAGTTAAATCTGACCAGTCAAAATCCTGAAAAGAAAGGTTCAAGGGAAATTGTGCTATTGATGTATTAGTATTAATTAAACTTTACATTTATTTAATGTCAAAAACACCAGGACACATTTTAGAGGGTTTAAATACAACTGTTACATATTAAATGGTAACAAAAATGGTACATAGCAAATAAAGATTTATAACCTACTTATAAATACTTATAAATAACCTTATAACCTACTTATTACCTATTAATCAGGAGACTCATCAGCTAGCTCTCATAGATAGTTAGCTCTCGGAATGGGAAAGGGGCTATAACGTGCAATCTTTTTAATGAACAGCAGGGAGCGACTCCTCTGCTTTAAAAAGACAGACAGTATAAAAGCCAAGAGAAAATAATTTATAAACTCAAAAAAAATCCTTGTTTGCAATCTCACTGGCAAGTTTTAAGAAATTTTAATAAGGCTTAAAGTTCATTACTATTTAGAGTAAAATAAATGACAAAAATAGGATTGGCTTTAGAGCAGGGCTATGTGTGATTGGCAAGTCGCTGCTATTGGCTATGAAGTCTCCACAGAGACAGATCTACCAGTTGTGATATGCGGTTAAAAAAGTACCTAAGGCTTCAAAACAAAGTGCCCACAAACCAATGAGTGACATCACAGTGCCTACACCACTTTTATGTACAACTCAAGCAACCATCTAAAATAGATTTAAAGTGATTTCTTCAGCAAGAACTATCCAAATTATCAGTCGTTTTAAGCACTGTGAGGATTCTAAGCATCTAAACTGTGATAGAGGGTTTTATGTCTTACTCACAGCACTCCAGTCAGTGTGGTACCACTTTGCTCCACAGGCCTTGAGGCTACAGCTCTGCTGGCTGAGAGGTTTGTCCAGGGATGAGCACTCATACGGTGGCATGACAGTGAATCCTTCATTTGACTTCATCAAGCACACCACTGACCTCTGCTGGGTGCCGGTGCCACACTCTGCAGAGCACTATGTTCAGTTAAACACAAAATCAAGAAAGAAAAACCCATGCGACATATTAATGTAAAGTCCTACATATTTGACAACTTCCCCGTATGTACAGTGTAACCTCCAGTTGCGCTCATACCTGGCTCCAGGGTCCTGTGAACCACTCAATTCGATTCTCACAGGGACCGTTGTTGCAGACCTGAGAGTCTGCGGGCCGTTCGCTGCCACATCCTTCCAGAGGGAGACTGCTGATTTGGTTGGTCAGGCAGAGAACTCCCCGTGTCCGTACACCCATGCCACATTCAGCTGAGCACTGTGGAGCAAAAAGTATTAGAGTTTAGGTCAAATTAATCAAGCCAATAAGAAAGTCTCTATGTTTTTATTTTTGCACAAAGTAGAAACATAGGGTGAAAAATACATTAAAGAGAAAGCACACAAGTCAAATGTGTGCAAAGGTGGTATGAGTTTGTGAGGAGGAAATAGAGAACCTAGCTGTGCCCACTTTGAAACTTCATATCTTAGCTGGCTTTGTAGTTTGAAACTTTGAAACTTCATATCTTAGCTGGCTTTGTAGTTCGTATGTTTCAAATCTAGAGGAATCTAGGCAATGTTGCAAAATTAAAGTCATTCACTTTCCTCTTTTAGTCCTATCGTATTGCTGTAAAGTTAAATGGTATCATCACTGTAAAACAAAAAACACGTGCCCGGTTCTGTTGGATTCTCATGTCATCCACTGAGGTCTTCCTTTCGCTGCAAGAACTTAATATTTGTTCATGGCTAATCTGTTCTGCTGCTTACAAAAGTCATGCAATGTAACCTGAAAGCAGGAACAGCCTAAAGCATAGCCTATGATCGCGTGGCAACCACTGTCTTTATTGATTTTATTTTCTCATAGTTTTCCTCATAGGCATGAAAGTTTCTATCTGACCTTAGTTGTATGTTTCCCTGCCAAAATCATCAAAAGGTATCTATATCAGCTGGCCATCAAGAATAGCTACTTGAGTGATGAAGACAGACCTTCTGTATACAAAGACTAGCTCTGTTATTAGAAATGAATGAAAGTTACTGTGTCTCCTGACACTTACCCTGTTGCCCCACTCAGTGTAGAACCAGCTCTTGGCACAAGCTCCCATATCACAGTTCTCCACATCATTGGGCCGCAGATTCATGTTGCACTCCTCATCAGGAACAAAGTCGCCCACATTGCTGACACAGTGTACCTCTCGTGACCTCTGACCCAGCCCACATGGCACAGAGCACTATGAAGATACATACTACATGGATAGTGTTGTACTATGGAGGTATGTATAGCTAAGGAGACTGTACCATTTTCTTTTCATGAGTGTGCTTATTTGCTCAATTTAGATATAAGATATAAGAGTAGAGAACAGGAGTACAGATTCAAGATAACTTTCATAACTTCAGGGTCAGTTCAGAAAAGTCTTGTAAGTTAAATTAAGTCTGACTGCTGCCACTCACAGAAGTCCACTCTGAGCGAATCTGCCACTCACTGCAGATCTTTAGCCGGCAGGTACTGGCAGTTTCAGGCCGCTCCAGGTGTCGACAGCGGCTCGTGTGGACATTGAGGGTGCGGTTGGCGTAAACCTGGCGACACAAGACCTGCCGATGCTGCATGCCCAGACTGCAGGTTTTGCTGCACTCTGACCATTCTCCAATATCCCAGCTATTAAATAAAATGAAAAGCATTAGTGTCCAAAATGTGACATTCATTTGTTGTATTTTCTGTGATTTGTTTCGTTAGGGACAGAAACTGTACAAAATTAAGAGAGCGTAAAAAACTTGGTTCACCTGCAAATCATCAATTTCTATATTTTAAAACAACAGTTTAAAAAAATTCTATGAATATTTCCACATAGATGGTAAAATTTAAAATACATTCTTCCTCGTCATCTCTCAGTGTGATCTGAAATGCCTGGATAGAAAATTTGCTTAATGGATTGAACCTTGGGGTGATATTTACAGCTTATAAAGCTATTAAGGCTTCATTGCGTACATGCATACTATTAAGTCAACTTGCATGTAGAATAAAAAACACTTTTTAAATTTAGACATCTGCAATTTGCACTCTAGAAACAGAGGAGAAATTTCTCACAATGCTGGGCAGGGCTGCAAGTTGCAGGCCTCTTCCTGTGGACTGGCTGCTGTCACACAAAGAGTCCGATACCTGGACCTGAGTCAGCCGGTTGACACAGTGAAAGATGGAATATCTGAAACCTAAAAAGTGGAAATTTAGGCACTAACTCCTGAAACAAATTTTGATTGTTGTATCTACCGTATGGGAAAATCTTTTGTGCAATTAAAAGTTCAGTAAAGTCATATTTTACTCAATGTCATAAAGACCAAATGATTAATGTTTTAGCAATGCAACTTTTGAGTTTTGACTTTAGGTATAGTTTAACATGCACATGGAGACACATAATTTTTACATAATTGATAACTGGATGTAACATAATTTTAATGCCATATAAATGCAGACTTGCATCACAAACAGATATATATACACATCAAAAAAGTGTAAAACCTCAAGCAAACTTTTTTTCACTGTTTTGTTATTTTATTACTCTCTATGTAACTAAAAAGAAAAAAAAATGCTCAACATAAACTTCTTTAACTGACCTTTACCACAGGAAGCACTGCACTCTGTAGCACCAGTCAGTTTCCAGTTGTATTCTCTCTCACGTCTGGGTGGCTGTACGGAGGGTACCTGGTTTTCAGTGGGAGGAGGCGAATACCTTCCACTGCCAGCTGAATTAAAGTTTTCCTGATGATTCTGCTGGTCGTATCCATCCTCTCCATTCACAGCATTCCCTAAGATGTGAAGTGTCATCAATTTGATATACTCTATGGATAGATATAGCTAGCTATATATAGGCCTGCAACGAACACGCACTTATTAATTTATCTAAAAGTTATTTTCTCTACTGGTTGTTTGCTTGGTCGTTTGTACACAGTAGGAGGGGCCAAAAGTGGGTCTTCTTTACCTTCTGGCCTGTGGCTTGGTTGCTGAGGGCTCACGAGCTTCTCAGATGGGAGAATGTACTCATAGTGAACACCAGGATTTGGCTGCTGGAAGATCATCTGAGTGAAAGTAGATGAGACTTAGACAACAATTTCAAAACAGAACTGTAAGCCTTTCAACATTTGCACTTTCAAAATTTTACGCCGTTTCTCAGGTCAGCAAAAAAAATAAAATTAAATTAAATTAAAAAAAACAAGGAGACCCACCACCGTAACTTTCTTGGGGTTCATGCTGATTTTTTTTACTCACATAAACGTCCAGAATCTCATTTGTGGGGCCTTCAGCGCGAAAGGATTCCCCAGCTGTGCTACTGATTTCATTGGGTCGGCGGTAGGTGAACATGGTCCCTGCACCCTCATACTTTCCTGGCCAGTCAATTGCCCAGTTTCCATTAATGATTGATCGCCCTGATCGGCTTCGCAAAGCTGGTAGACACAGAGAGACTGACAATCAAGACTGACAAAGACATGAGAAAAACATGTAACCAAAAAGCTCTTCTATATAATTATTGTTTAATATAAAACTATTTGGCATAATGGGATCTGTATTCTTTTTAAAAGTGGCTCAAACCCAAAAAAGGTAATTACAGTAGCTAACTGAATAAAAGCTCTCACATGCACTTTCAGAGCAATGTCTTTTTCAAATGTGACAATCTGTTTGTGCTGGCAAATCTTTCATGCAAATCCTGTAACAAAATCTCCCAAGAGGTTTTTCCACTGATTTCATGGATTAAATACAAAAGAGCCATTAGAAAGACATTAGAAGTGTAACATTGGACAGGCTTGTAAAAGAGTGTTTGGACAACTAAAAGCACTATTAGAGATGCAAAGCGTAGAACAAAGGCCTATTGAAGGGAAAATCAGGGACGTGATGAGGATATAGTTGATGGCTCCTGCCTGATTCTAGTCTTGTTTGCATTTTAAAACATATGTTGCTCTGGAACTGTGTAATCTTTTTATCAATTCAATGCATAACACTTTCAGATCATTCCTCTTTATTTTATCTTTATAAATGTGCCACAGATTTTTAAACTGAAAACATATCCACTTTTTTTCTTGCTATGTGTGAATGAAGAATGAAGATTTGTAAATGCTGTATAAGGTGCAGCAAAGTTTTTCATATAAAGACTAGTATTTTTTGTCTGTACATAACTCTGTGTACTTGTGTATATAAATGGTCAGTTCAAATGAAAGAAAGCTGAGCATACTTGGCATCTAAGTAGCTGGGGTTTGAAAGACAGCCACTGAATTTGTCGTCTTAATGTTTCCAGTTTTCTTTATTTTTTTTATTGAGTGGTGAAATTCCGCACTTTAATTAAAAAAGATTGTGAGTCCTGAAGGGTAAGATCCTCTAATGAAAGCATGTTTATGCACTTTCCTCAGGGAAAGCAGTTGCGGGTGGGTGGATGGGGGGTGGTGGGGGGGACTAGGACTGCTCTCCTCTTCCTCTAAACCCAATGCTGAGTCAGGGCAAGGTTCTCATTAAACAATGTCTGACATTCCAACAGTCATTTCTGAATAAATAAGCCTCTACTGTCCCACTGTTGCACCTCAGTAAAAAGTCCAAATATCTATAAAGTGTGGGTCACTCAAAGGTTCCACTAAACAACGGTAAGACAGCAGTGGGTGGCGATATAGGCATAAGGCCAAAGAAATCCTAAAAAGAAAAATGCTGTTTAATAAAACAAATGTAACAAACAGCTGCTACCTGCTCAGGCTTATTTAGTGCTAATGTAACAAACATTTCTCACATTCATCATTTAATGATTTCTTTTCATGACTTTCTTTTCACTGGTGTCATACATGTAACACTACCCATGGCAGATGGAGGTTTTCTGACGTATGTTCTGAGCTGCTGAAAGCAGAACTCTGCAGCAAACTGTGACTAATGAAACTGTAAACCAGGATGGAAACTAAAATGCTCTATTTGCTGCGAGACAGCTAAATTAGCAGTTACCAACGACAAGCACTCTTAGAAGCCTCTTATTTAAAGTATATGGCCAACATTCAAGCATTTCTATACTGTTCACACACTTTTAGCAACTAATACCTAAAACCTCTTTTCTCAAGCAAACTAGCAGATGTCAAAATATTATTATAGTATGACTGATGTGCTGCTAAGAAACGATCTCTGTTATTTTTTTTCCAAACATAATTCATTTAGCTGTCACATATGCAATGAAATATAATGTGATGTGAACGGAAAAGTTTTTATATTTGGCATCTGCGTTTAAATAAAGAATATGCCCAGCACAGCATGGCAGAGAGTAAAGACTGACTAGGAGTAAGCACTATGGAGGGAGGCGGGGCTTTTAGATTACAGGTCATTCAGGGCCACTGTAGTCAAAAGAACATTGTTATTTCCTTCTACAGTAATTTAACTCTCTTTGGCTCTATTAGGAGAGCACACATCTCCACAATTCCACAAAGCCAGAGGAGGAGATACCAGCTGTAAGACTGTACAAAACATCAGGCTTCAGTGACAACAGGTATGGCACTGAAAGAACATGAAAGGAAGATGGAGTGGAGGGGAGTTACAACGCGACTTCAGGCACAACTGTGGTCAGGCTAATGCAGCTTAAAACACAGAGTGTATTAGTTGATATAGAGCATGGCTGAGATCCACTGAAGATTATGACTGATCTTGACTGCCTGAACAAATGATGAACTAATAAAGAGTAACAAAAAAGTGGGGAAAAAAGGGTGTAATTTTAATTTAGGTGCCTTAAATTACTTGTTAGTGCTCATAATGAAAACAGTGAAATGCTAAAGCAGTTCTGTTGGCTAAAATGCTAAACTTAACTTATACATTCACCCAGCTGCCATACAGCAGCTAGAATAAAATTAAGGAAACCAGCCACGAGCAAGAAGACTAAACTGCACTAACTGGCTATTCTTCGTCCATACAGCCACAGCACAGTACCCTGTGAGTATATTTACCACCCACCTAGGTAGTTTCTGCTCTTCACCATCTCAGTAACATTGATCTTGGTGGCTCCTTCTGGGGGTCGATCTGATTTCCTCGTGTTGGTGTTGGTCCCAGATCATCATGAAAATGTTGTTCCAGGATCAACATTGCAAGTGACCAATCAGAATGTTGTGACGTCATACTTTTGCGACTTCGGGAAAAACCGCCGTAAAACAAAAAACTGTACTTAAGCTGCGAGAAACCGCCTCTGTCCACCGATCAACGGACCCTGACCCTAATCCTAACCCTAACCCTAACCTTTTAATAAACGGTAAGCAGGATTGATATTGTCCTTGCAACACTGGAATTTCATAAATGCAAGAATGGCTTGGCGCGCAAAAGAATAACGTCACAACATTCTGATTGGTCACTTGCAATGTTGATCCTGGAACAACATTTTCATGATGCTCTGGGACCAACACCAACACGAGGATATCAGATCATCCCCTTCTGGGATCTCCACTATCTTGTGGTAGCCGATCTTAGCCTACAGGTTGTGTTGTCACCTCCACACACGCCACACTTGTCCACAACCCTTCCTGATCCGAGATATTCATCGCATCCTAGACTCTGTGGGACAGAGAGAAAAGTAATAAGGAGGTAATGAGATATAGTGATAATCTTTACTTAGTGAAACAGCAGTAAAGTGTGCTAATCATGCTAGTATATAAAACATTTTTAGTGAAAAAAATAGGAACTTATGCCAGGATCCTGTTTGTGGACTTTAGTTCGGCTTTTAACACCATCGTGCCTGAACTTCTCTCTTCCAAACTCTCCCAGCTCAGCGTGTCTCCAGCTACCTGTCAGTGGATCACCAGCTTCTTGACAGACAGAAAGCAACAAGTGAGGCTGGGGGAGATCACCTCTGAAACTCGGTCCCTCAGTATTGGTGCCCCTCAAGGATGTGTCCTCTCACCACTACTGTTCTCCCTCTACACTAATGACTGCACCTCCAAGAACTCAGCTGTAAAACTCCTAAAGTTTGCAGATGACACCACCGTCATTGGCCTCATTCAGGATGGTGATGAGTCTGCATACCGGCAGGAAGTTGAGCGGCTGGTACTCTGGTGCAGTCAGCACAATCTGGAGCTGAACACTCTTAAAACTGTAGAGATGACAGTGGACTTCAGGAGACATCCCTCAACTCTGCCCCCCCTCATCATATCAGACAGCCCTGTGTCGACTGTGGAGATCTTCAAGTTCCTGGGTACCACCATCTCCCAGGACCTGAAGTGGGAGACCAACATCAACTCCATCCTCAAAAAGACCCAGCAGTGGATGTACTTCCTGAGACAACTGGGGAAGTACAGTCTTCCACAGGAGCTGCTGATCCAGTTCTACACTGCAGTCATTGAGTCTGTCCTGTGCTCCTCCATCACAGTCTGGTATGGTGCAGCCACTAAACAGGACAGGTGCAGACTGCAACGGACTGTACGGGCAGCAGAAAGGATCATCGGCGCCCCTCTGCCCTCCATCCAGGATCTGTACCTCTCAAGAACCAGGAAACGGGCAGGGAAAATCATCACAGACCCCTCACACCCTGGACACAGACTTTTTGACCTGCTGCCCTCTGGCAGACGGTACAGAAGCCTGCAGACCAGGACCACCCGACACAGGAACAGTTTCTTTCCCCTCGCCATCTCCCTTCTAAACAGTTGACCTGTCACACTGCTCCCACTGCCAGACTGCAACTGCACCTTATGTACATTCTGTAGTATTCATTCCACCTCATTTCATTTCTGTATTTTATGTATATATGTTTAGATTAGTTATAGTTGGTTTACACAGCTTTGTGTATGTATGTGTATGCATGTGTAATGTATATATAGATACGTGTGTGTGTGTGGGTGCGTGTGTGTGTGTGTGTCTGTGTGTGATTTACATTGCTGTGCTCGAGAGCCACCATCTACCGGAACCAAATTCCTTGTATTTGTCTGCACATATACTTGGCCAATAAACACGATTCTGATTCTGATTAACAGATTATGTAGAATAAACACAGATCATATAGATCAAAAATCTGCTAAATAAACACAATGAAGTCATTTACTTAACTATAACATAAGAAAGGCTAATTAGCATGATCATCATTACTTTCCAGAAGGCATCGTTTTGGAATGACAGCCTCTGAATTGATGGCGAATTTCCTCTCGACAGTGTGAGGTTTCTTCATCACACTGGTGGCAATAAATTACAGGATACTTGGTCACAGTAAAAATAGAACAGTTAACATCAGCAATCCATAAATTGAGTCAAACCGGCAGTAAAAGTCTGCCACTGTGCAAACAGGTGGCCCAGAAGTCAAAGCTGGTTGCAGTGCGCTACCATACAGTCAGACATGCTAAGCTTTAGCTCTCACAGCATAAGCTTAAGTCCAGTACAACCACATTTACCAACATAACGGTAGGGAAAGAAATTGTGACACAAAACAGCCACCTTCAAAACTCTAAATCAGATTACAACTTTCACCAGGCGTTAATGTAAATTCACAGATGCAGCTGATGCAGTCCACTTGCTGTAACCCCAGCATACTCCCCTCAGCATAAAAAAACTGTTAAATATAACCCTCAACAAAGAAGACCGATACTGGTCGATTTCACTGCACCATTTCACATATGTTCCTGTAGTGAAATGATCTAAACAAAAATAAAGGAAGTATATAAGAAAAAAATAGGATCGTCCCCATGGATTTTGCAGAACTAGATCACCATAAATCAGGTGCAGAACAGTGAAAATACAGAAACACAGTGGAAAATGGAGAAACAGGTGGAGAAGGGTATAAGAAAGTGATGAAAAGAGAGAACGGAGAGGTGGAAGAAGAAATAGTGGCCATGGGTGGACTAAGGTAGTTGGGGTGAACTCAAAATGAAATTCTTGCTCTCTCCCACCCATAGCAGGCCAGTCAGCTCTTGGCCAAAGCATCAGCTGGGCCAAAGCAAACATGAAATGCCTTCTTCAACACAGGAAATAAGTGATGGGAGAAAAGAACAGCAAACTAAGAGTGCTGAAAATTTTTTAAATAAAACTCCCCAAAGCTTTGGTGGTCGGCATGGAATTATGTTGGAAACTCTGTATGAAAATCACTAAACATAACAGAATAACATTCAGAGAAGCACCGTTGCACTTTATGATCTCACTTTACAGATCGACGAATACAGAGCAATTCAAAAGCTACAGTCTGGCTATAACGAAATGCATAATATATGGTAAAACACATCTGAGGACATTTAAACTGGCTACAGTACAGCATATCTACCATGGAAAACGAATTAAAATGGAGTCAAGTAGGGCTGTCTGTTTAAATGACTACCAATGAATGAATATCTCCTCTGCATCTCCATTTCCACCGTAAACCCCTTCAAACTAAAACAACACCATTATAGAAGCGAAGCAGCATTTGCCTGAAAAAGGGAAAAAGGTTCCTCTCATAAAACAGATGCTGACATGGTGAGAGGTTATCTGTGGACCTTTTGGATGGGAAAATGTTTAAACCAAAACATGTTAATGTAGGAGTGGAGAATTTATTGACTTAAAATCTGAATAGTTAGTGTAATATATTGTGACTGTGGATGTAAAAACAACCAGGATTTTCATTCTTCTGATATGAGGAATGGCCAAGAGATTCTACACTCTGTACATGTCTGTGAAGGTTCTCAGTCATCCAGGTCATTGTAGTCAAAGGAGTTTGCAAAGAAAAGCGTCTGGACTTCTTTAAGTTGCTTGAAGATGTTTCACCTCTCATCCGAGAAGCTTCTTCAGTTCTAAGGTCAAATGGCCGAGAGTCCCAGATTTAAACCCAGTGGGAGTATCCCCCCCAAGGAGGGACAAAGGACCCCCTTGTGATCCTCTAATCACATGAGCCAAGGTGTGAAAGTGGGTGTGGGACCTAATCAGCCAGGGTTTCGGGTGAGCTCATTGTGAAACCTGGCCCCACCTTGTCATGTGAATTCCTGAGGTCAGATGGCCCAGGATGTGAGTGGGCATTAAGGCGTCTGGGGAGGGAACTCAAAACTGGATTATAGATGGCAGACAGTTGGTGTCGTAAACCACCGCCTCTGTTCAAAGATGGTCGCTCACAGTGGCCACAGACACTATGTGTCAACAACAACTTCCTAGAAATTAGGATGATAAAAAGAAAAGAAAACCAGTGAATGGATTTGAATTATCTACAGTTTTGGCACAGAAAACCAAAATATAAAGTGAGCAAATCTGTACACTGTACTGCAGAGACACATTGTGCACTGTTAATGTAAAATAATGATTATTGAAGTTATAAAGTGTTTAAAAGAGTCAATATGCAAATCTGATGTCACATGTGCTCATATACACTACTCTTTATTGTTATTGTAACTAAAACCTTTATCAAAACATTGCAACTAAATTCTTATAAGTCTCTTAATGAGTTTAACATTATATTAAAAGGATATAAAGGGACAATACAGTAAATGATTAACACAGTGCCCACTGCCCATGATCAGTTTGTTGCAACTTTGCTCTTACAGAGGCCATGCAGCTGTAAGGGCAAAACATGTTTAGAGGGAGCGAATGAATAAAATATCAGATTTGCGAAGAATGCAAAGAAATGATATTTTCTTCCTAACAGCAGCTGGCATAATTTTACAATTGCCTTGCAATAATACTGCTTTTATCCATGCTGGAGGCCTGGTTTGTGGCTACACATTATGAATATAATCATGAATAAAAAGTTAATGCTCTGAATGATATCATCCTGAAATTAACAACAGTGCTAGATGTAGCTCATCTCAGCTGTAGTAAATCAAGTTAGAAATGTCATGGAAAACAGGCACTCCTTGGCAGAGGAACCTCTCAAAGCAGAAAAGCACTGTAACTGCTGCAGAAACTAAATCTTTTGTGAGGTTTTGCCAGGCGGGGTTATTTGTGTTTTTGCACTTTGAAAGTTTGCCACATATTAACAGGGATAACAGCTCTTTGTGACACATGTCTGGAGCCTGACAACATATTTAAAGCAATTTAATCCTTGGTTGAAATTATGCTTACTTTCAACATCATGATTTACTCACATGAAATTAATTCTTGACATTAACCGGCTCATAGAAGGCAGTGGTCTATATCTTATTTCTTACAAACTACCCGAACTACAAAGTTCCAAGCTTGGGAAAACAAAGGCACCAGTTTCTGCACATTGTCAGATGGTGTTTAGGGTGCTGAGACAGAATCATCTGCAGCTGACAGACACATCCAGTCCTGGGGTGACAGACTGACTTACAGCAGCACATGCTTGCGGCTAGACCACCGAGCTACACTGCAACGTAGCATCCAGATGTGGGCAGCTGCACTATACCAACTAGGATCTAGGAGACTACATGAGGTTTATTGATGTGTTTTCAGTTTTAGGCTCAACATAACACAGTGATTTACATGTTATGCATTGCCAATAGAAATTTGCATATTTCAGCTTCAAAGACTTATTTATTTGTTATGTCCAGATATAAGTAAATTCTGTCCAACAGTCTTACACAGATCGCACGGACACAGCTAATGCAAGTATGATATTTATGTCATTGCTCTAGCTTTCTTCTTTCTGTTTAATGATATGAATGCAGTAAAGCATTTTGACTTCAACAGTACATAAAAGGGTCGGCAGAAAGCACAGACTGAGCAGTTGGCAGCAACTTACATGAAAAGAAAGCGCAAAAACCTTAAAGTGAGTAAAACTGCAGTTCCTTAAAATACCAGTTGAGACTGGTTTCAAAAGCTAGCATTAAAATAATGATATGACAAATTATTTGTCACACTGTGTAGTCAGGCGGTACAAGACCCCTGTGCTCTGTTTTAGTGAGTAAAATTCTAGTGTTTTATTTGTTTTATTTGTACGATACACACGCCTGTAGGACGCACCCACAGTCGATATATGTACTGTGTTATTGTTTTAAGCTATAGTGTTAGCTGATAACGGAGAACTCCACTTAAAAATATGCTTCCTCCAGGCTTGAAAAAAAAACCATCAAACAAATAAAAAGAAATCAGAGCATCAAAAAAACGAGGGTCAGCCAGAGGGTGACATAGTGGCTGTATCACATTGTTCTGGGGTTGTTCTTTTTTAAGGCAATTTGAGTTTAAAATGACAACTCTCAGGTCTGACTGTCTTACCCTGAATAACTCACATGTTGCTGTGCCAAACTCTGCAGAGAAAAAAAATGTAATGGAGGCGGTTATGAATAAAAGGATGTTTTCTCAGTCTGGAGAGGCTGCGGTGGTTAAGCCCCCCCAAGTCTTAATCCACATGAATCCACACTGGATCCCCACCATAACCTTTTAACCTGTGTTTTGGCAGTTTTTCCCTCAGCTTTCCTATTGACCCCAAAAGAAAAGCAAAATAACAATACTGTGAGACATTAACTGCTGTCTCCTTTTCTCTATTTTCATTATACCAAATATACCAAAGCAATATTACTAACACTTGTGTAAACAAAACTAACAAAAAAGTGAAGGTTTTAACTCTTTAACTGACAATGAATTAGACATCATGCTTTCCACCAAGATGCTTCTCACAATAAAACTACTCTTACATAAAAATGCATCCTGTGATGGAATTAGTCCAGTACTATATAACATATTTATGAGCATAAGGTTAAAGGAGCCTGTTTGGTGCACATGTTGGGCATTTCTACAGATTCACACATAGAAAGGTTGTAAAATTCTTTGGAAAATGGCCAATGAAGTGATCATGATTTGGCTCAAGTTCATTTGGAAATTCAATACAGCCCCGACTTGGCTTCCAGGTTGAGAATACAGAGGCAGTATCATCCCAACGACAAAGAATTTACAGTGGAAGTAATGTCAAGACGTGATGTTGTGTCTGGAAATGACATTATGGATATTGTACAAACATTTCTAGGACCAAAAAACAAAAAATCAGTAAAGATTGATATCAAATATGGTTGGAGGTTTGGTTTAGATTTAAATAAAATACACAAAGTGCACATCAGAGCATAGTAGCATCTGTCCCCCACATGTTAAGATGCTATGGAACTTTAATTGGCTTTAATGAGGAAAGCCCTGCGACACTGCTTTTACCTCAGTCAGCACTTCAAACACATCTGTATCTGTGGAGTTAACATTACTATTGAGCTCTCGCATGACAATCTTAAACATAAACTGACATGACTGAATGATTTACAGTCTTTCCTGTGTAAATAATTTAGTTTTACAACAGAGAAAGAAAATCCTCCTTCACTGTTTTGCAGATCACATTAACCTTTATGCTAATTTCTACATAGACTTTTCAGGAAGAAAATCAACCATGTGACCAAAACTTGCAGATTTATTTTAGTTTTAGAAATTTGGTTTATAAAAAAAAAGAGATGACTTTTCTCTAAGCCAGACCTCTAAACAATGTTTGCCTTGTTTTGATTTTTGAGTTTCTCCACATGTCTGTGTGTCCTTGGGGTTGTAGTATTTGAGACAAGAATTTAAAGAGACTGAAGGGTAGTCTTCTTTGTGTCCTTTAAAACCCCAAAACAAAAGTGCAAGCTGTTATTGTTCAGCTTATTACCAGCAGAGCCTTAGTTAAGAAGGACAAGGAATATTAATTGCATTAAAATATAAAGCAGCAAGTTACAGTTAAAAAAAAAAGACCCACTCTGATACCTCATACACTGTTTACTATTTCTCCCTGCGGTGACAGCTAGTGCTGGATGATAGCATATTAATTAAATAGTTACAAAGGACTGAGTAAACAGACTTCCAGCAAACACTCTTTATCACACAGCTTTGCACAAAAACAAAAACATCTTCTGCAAAAGTCACCTTATAAGGGAAAGCTAGAGTCTTTTAACACAATATCATGTGTCCAGCTATCAAGCTTATGCAGTATTTAAGACTTCGTTTAGAAGTTTCTCCTTTAAAAAACAAAACAAAAAACACTGTGAGCAGCCCGTCTTTAAGCTTAATGAAACATTAATTGTACATGGTAGAAAAGAAACAAACTGAGTTTGTCCACTGACTCTAACCCTAATTATTTCAGGATAACAATGATATTCAGTTCTGTTCAATTTAATTACATTTATATAGCACCAAAACACAACAGTTGCCTCAATGTGCTTTATATTGTGAGGTAAAGACCCTACAGAGAAAACTCCAACAATTAGCCCCTAAGAGCAAGCACTTGGCGACAGTGGGGAGGAAAAACTCCTTTTTAACAGGAAGAAACCAGGCTCAGGGAGAGGCAGCCATCTGCCATGACCAGTTGGGGTTGAGGACTCCTGCAATCAATGTGTTTTCATTATAGTTACACACATTATAGTTATATTTAGCCAAACACATTTTGGCTAAATTATTTAAATCTGCCATCACAAATGAAACAAATAAGAAAAAGAATGATGCAAAAATAGCCTAGAGTCTGTTTATGAGTGTATACATGAAAATGTCACTTTATCAATATCGCAATACTTGCAGATTTGATCAGTTTAGAACTTTTTCTCAGATTTTGCTTCTATGTCGAATATGCTGGTTTGTAGCCATAAATAGAAACCAAAGCTCTAGTGGGGTTTTTTATGATAATCACTCAGCCTTCCACTCTCCAAAACACAGCATGTTTTGAAATCAGTAGCAAAAAAATTAAACCAAAATGGGCTGACAAGCTGGAATTAAAGTATTTACTGTAACATTGGATAAGCAGTAAGGACAAAACATCTGTGGTTTAAAAAAGAATACCATGTTTCTGCCTCTAAAATAAACAAATAAGCAAGTTACCAAAATGTTATTTTTGAATTTACAAGGTTCCACACTTGATTTCAGGCTACTGCATGACAGCACACGAATAACCTTTTATGTACAGAGAGAGTGGCAAGATGTTTGATCCCAACAGTAAAAAAGAAGCCTCATCCAAACCCCAAAATGCCCTCACAGACTATAGAGCAAAGGGCACAGTTACTCTTAACTTCAATAAAGGCATCCATGCTTGTAAAACACTCAGAAATAGAAGTAAGTGTGATCAATCTACAGCCATTAAAACGTATAGAGTTTCTCCTGACTTCACAGCCCTGATTTAGAAGAACTGTTTCGGAAAGAGAATCACAGACTCTGAACAGCTCCTGCTGAGAACATCCACAAAAAAGACAGAGACTAATCACAGGGGCTGAGCAAACTAAATACTGCCAGAATTTTGCAGTGTGTGCCAGTAAAATGTATGTGATATAAACCACAATACTGTAACCATAATATTCTGTTTGGGGGCCTCTGAGACTTCAGGTGGCCTTTAAGAACTCAAAAACTGAATATGAGCTGATTGCTTTGTTGCCTCCATCTGTCAATTACTGTCCCAGTTTTAACAAAAATCAGCCTTAAAACATTCATTACGCATTATATATGCTTCACAGTGGGTGCTTAATGTAGCCAGTATATTTTGGGGTTTCCTCAGCAGTATGTTTATCAGCCAGTTTTATCAGGATGAAACTGACAATTGTTTCGCAATTATCTGTGAATGGCTTTGTGGCAAGTAAAATCACTGTATTCTACTGTTTTGTCAACATATCTGGTTTACAAAAAGGTCCAAATAAAACTATCTAAAGGAAAACTAAATATATGAATTGAGTGGATTTTAAATGTTGTGTTTGCAAGTAGAGTAGTGGGGTCTGCCTAATATCATACAGATATTCACAGAAAATACAGGCAAATAGTCGATATAACAGAGTTATTCCTGCACGAGGCAGTGTCAGCTGTCCTTATCCTGTAGTTATTGAGGATGTAAATGAACATCAAAGGGGTTTTCATCAATTCAGCCACATGCCTTACCCGCTGTTTATGTACTTATATATTATAATTAGGGCTGGGTATCGTCACTGATTTCTAGAATCGATTCGTTTCCGATTCACAAGGTCCCGAATCGATTTGATCCACGATTCGATTCAATTCGATTCGATTCAATTAAATTCGATTTGAATCTGGGAAATTTTGACAGTCAGAAATATTATAATTCAGATCCGTACATTTACATATTTTTGTACCTATAAAAAGGAAGCTGACACACGCAAGACTTTATCAAAGGTGTAAGCGTCACAGCAGATGCCTTCCTGTCAAAATAGCTGAAGATAAAACAGAAAAACATGAAGGTGGTTTTCCTGGCCTGGGATTTTATAAAAATATTCTGCAGTACATCAAAAACGAAAGAAAACCATTAATCAACATAAGAACGTTACCTCTGACGTTACAGCGGTTTTGTTAGAGACACGGCTAAGCATTTTGCATTTTGCATAACTTAAATTTGTTCAGTATTGAACGGCAGACATTAGGTTTTCTTTTCGGAAGTAAGTAAAAGTTAAAAAAAAACAAAAAAAACAGCGGCAGACAGTGCTGTAAACAACGGTAGACTTGTGTGTAACAAGCAAGCGAATAATGCAGAAAACAGATTTATAGACGGGAAACTGTTCTTGAAGTACAGAGAGAGAGAGAGAGAGAGAGAGAGAGAGAGAGAGAGAGAGCTGTGCATGAAGTGTGTTTTTATCGTGGTGGAAGCAAAACAGTAAAAGTCAGAATGATTTCATGACAATGTTTATGTGAAGCGTAGTTTGGATCTTCTTTTGCTGCTGGTTCGGTCAGTATATGTTTGGAGAGAGATAAAACCAACAGCTTTAGAATCAGCGCAAAAAGGGCGTGAACACAAAGCGCGGACCCGCGCATTGGAGTGTGTTCACACTCGACAGCTCATCAGAATCAGCGAGCTGTCGGCTTTCAGCCCCGACCGTGTCCGTGCAGTTGTTGTGCCAAAAAGTGATTGTCTGGCAGAAAGTGATTGCTGTCCGCGGGAGCGCGCGCAGCCGCTTAAAGCTGCAGCGCCCGTCAGGTGAGAAAGGCAACATCTCACTGATTCTGATCCGCGGGTCCGCGCTGTGTGTTTACCTCCTTGTGCAGAAGCTGTGTTCCTGCTCTCATTTACTGTCTTAGCTGTTTGGTGGTTGTTGAAATTTTGTGAGGTTTCACCTGAGATTCTGGCGTTTCGGGCAAAATAAATTTATATTAAAAAAATCGATTCAGGATTTTAATGAATCGATTTCACGTTATCCAAGCCAGAATCGATTTTAATCGATGAATCGATTATTAAAACCCACCCCTAATTATAATGTCTATTTAAGCTTGATAGGCATATAGTTTAAAGTCATGTAAAATTTGGAAAGACATCCTCATCAAGCCTGTTGGCACATCATGAGTTTACATTAACACCCGCAGGCATCTCACACTGGCCTCATTAATTCCAGGCAAATACAGGTGATGTAAAACCAGATGAGCTGATGCACAAGTGGTGACAGGCTAATGCAGGATGACAGTCTATCCTTAATAGAGTTTTAAGTACATCTTTATAGTCCCAAGACAGGCCTGACTCACTGAGTCTTCCACTAGGAGGGAAATCTAACTCCACAAGCAGCCAGTGAATGTGCTGTGGAAAAATAAACAGCCCAGAGAGCAAGCAGAGCCACGGTGAGAACAGCAATACTGTAAATACTTCCACTCAGTAGTTGGACCACAAGATCATGGGGCTATAATGACAGTTCAAGTTATGGAGTGACACTGCCCAGTACTAATTGCAACCACAGGAAACTAGATGGAAAGAAGTACCAGGCTTACTTGCAACTAACTCTATAGATTTGGATGTTTTACTCAGACCTCTAATCAATAAAGTAAATAGCATTTCTCACGGTGACAGGCATGAAGCCACATATCAGCAACATATCAACAACTGTAAAGAGTACAAAACAAACTGAAAAAATGAAGAAATCCGTCTTCTGTCATGGCCAGAGTATTGGTATCAATGAAAATCGCGCCTCTCTACCAGGTTCCCCCAGGACTCAGCAGAGGGGAGGCAGATCCTACCTGTGACCGCAGCTTCCCCTGCACACGCATGTGGAGGCAGACGAGCAGCAGAAGAGCCAGTCCTGACAGCATTCTCTCATGTGGGCACAGAAATGTTCAAGCGGTCACTGAGGCGTCCACACGGGTCCAGTGGCTGCTCCCGTCAGCCTCTTCTATAACGCTGTAGCTCTGAGAATGCCAAAAGAACCCTCTCACTATTGAACTGATCTCTATGAGCTCCCCTTGTAAACTGAGCTGGGGGAGGTGCAGCTGGGGGAGGTAAGGGGGACCAGGGTTTTTTTTTCTTTTTTAGAGGAGGGAGGGTGAGCGGTAGAAAATGAACTGGAGGGAGAAAGAAGAGAGATGAAAAGCAGGCAGAGTGTAAGAGTGTGGCAGCTACAACTACAGTAAATTGGAGAGAGAGGAAGTTTTGAAGACTTTTTTTCAGTTTGGCAAAAAAGAGAGGAAGGAAATTCTTGAGGGTCTAAAATGAAAGTGTAAGATAACCACCAGGGTTATGTGCTACTACAGGTAGGCATGCAATCTTCAAAAGATGCCAAAAAAAAATCAATTACAGAATTACACACTTAAGTAGATGTGTTTGTTGCTAATACTACAATGACACAATGCAGAAAAAACTTCACCTACAAGTGAAAAAGACCCCATATGAAAAACACATTTTGTTCGCAAACAACAACTCAAAAACAATACGATTCTTGTGTCCTATTGGAGCCACATTGCAGCGCTGGAAGAATAACTGCTGCAGCCAAGAAGACCTGACTCATCATATGGTTTTCCTATATTGTACCACCATTGTTTCCACAACATTAAATCCTAATTCACCAGGACATTTTGAGGTAAGGAAGACACTCTTCATCATAGTATGTGACAGCTGATTTTCACATAATATAATATACACAGCACAAGCACATTGGGGCCGTTGTGGCTGGACCTATCGGAGCACAAAGAGACCCTTGCAAACACAGGCCAGAAATAAGCTTAAGATAATTGAAAACTTTTCTATTTTGAAAAGGCACATGGAAACCATGGAAACATGCTGCTGCAAATGACTTATTGACTATAAGGTTATACCTCTGATGAGCAAAGGTCAGACAATCTGTTTAATAACAGAAAGAAAAACTAAACTGATAAAGCCCTTAAATCTTGTGCCCAAAGTTCAGCTATTTCAAGACTTTCTGTTTTAATGTCTAACACATTGTCATTTATGTTGTATTGTGAAAGTGTGTGGGGACTGTAGGGTATAAATAGGTTGTAATTACTACAAACGACCAGTGTCACTCACTGATTCTTTGTTTTCAAAGATGTTGACAGTAATGTGTATTTGTGAGCCTTCTGATGAATACCATGTGACTACTTTGAAAACATGATATGTTTGCATGAAACGGAATCAGACATTTATTCAAACAATCGTATCGTTGTGTAACACAGCATTTTTTTCTCAATAGAAAAAAAATTGAATTTAGTTCACAGTAAGGAATCACGCACATACCAACATTCACAATTACATTATGACTGCTCCACATGACTTGTATTTTGTCCACTCACATCAAATGTTTAACTGCACAACAATGTTTAACTGCAATTTTTGCCACTCCTTTTTTCAGTGTTCCCTGTTTCGGGAAAACCATGACACCTTAAGCTGAGGTGTGATTCTGCCTCACAACTGTTTAGTGTAAGGTGGTCATATTCAGATTTAGTCACAGCTGACTTAGGGCAGTTTTTGTCTCTTTTTTTTGTTTCCGAAAATGATTAGAATTACTTTAACTTGTTTTTTGGGGGGGGGGCTATATATATAGTAAAACTCAGTAACGTGAACATTTTCAACAGCCATTAGGTGTGCGCTTTCCGTTCTGTCAGCCAGTTTCTTGTCCACATTATGCGGTGTGTTCTTTTTCTTTTGGTTTTCAGAACAAAGCACTCCAACATGCAGCTGTAGCCAAAAGCCCCTTCTGTTTCTGCTCCACTGTACAACAGTTTTGCTTCCTGTAAATTTCCACCAGGGGCAAGATGAGAAAGAGCATTGTAATATGTTAAGTTATTCTCTACACTGATCACTTGGACTAGTGACACGCTTTCCTCAGAAGTGAGAGTCTTTTTAAAGCCTGTCATTGCTTGATAGGAAAGAAATTTAACAAAATACATATATGTAACTTGTTTTAAAAGACTACTGCAATCTCAGGAAATAGGAACAGGCAAAAAACTATACAGGTTTACACAGAAGAACTGAAAATATTTATTTAATAAACTGAATAACTGGTATTTTATTGAACCACTAACTGTAAACACAGCTACTACTTCCCTAACCTTCCCCTTTAGTTAAAACTTATCTTCTCCTTAAAACTGATCGATTTCCAGGCTTTTTTTCACCATAAGGATGGCTTGAGTACTACCTGGGCCACACACAGAGTACATACCATGAACCAACATGTACATCTTGCACAGTAAGCAACCAAGTGACAATAATCTCTCCAGTCAAGCACAGCTGCAGACACATAGGATGGGAATGGCTCCTTTCAGCAGCACATCTGTCTTGATGAACATACAGACATCATCTTCTTCTCCCCTGATGTTTCTCTTTCATTACGGAGACATAGCCCAGAGGTTGGACAGAGCCAGACTGATTCTCCGGTATATCCCAGGATCCTTCCCTCTACAAGTGGGTCCGCTCTGAAGCAAGCTTGGCTTAAGGCAACTGATTCCTCCAGTTTCCAGCCCACACACGCCAGAGTCATGCTCTACTGCAGGTGGGCTCAACATTACTGTATACTGTCAGAGTCCAACAGACACATGCTCATATAACCCTGTATTCAGCTTCTGTTCGTATTCTCTGTCATGTTTTTCTTTTCTTGCCATTTGCTGTTTGGGTGGTATTTAAATCTAAAGTTAAGTAGCCAAAACTTGACAGCAAACATTTTTAGCAAGTGTGTCCTCAGGGACTGTCTACCTGACAGCTGTAATATCTTTGTTACTACTCTTTTACCCTTACATCATTCTTTCCTTGTGCTACTTTAGAGTAGAAAGAAGAATACCTGGAGAAATTTAACCCCCCCAATGATCTTTATAGACCTTTTGTAAACACTTTACACTGATTTTAATTTGGTCAGTAAAAGTCAAGAAAAGGCAGAAAGTAGGAAGGAGAGAAAACATCATCATTTTGGTGCATCTGGGATACATATTAGTCAGCAAGGCCAGACATGTAGGTCCCATGATTGTTCCCTTCAAGCAATGTGTTTGACTGAAGAAGGCAGGTTTGGAGTGGAGGAAGGCAAGTTAATGAATAAAGCAGGTTGAGAAGGGAGTTAGGATGGGAGGGGCAAGGTGTGGCTGAAGTAAGCTGCTGCTTCTATTTGTCTTTGGCCTGTGATGGACAGACTCTGCAGCTGAAGTTATATTCCTGCCACGAGCTGTGCAAAGCCAAGTGTAAAAGTCATGAACGGGAGGTTTGTTCTTCACTAAACACTATAGCAGCAAACACTAGTCCCTCATCGTTGCCTGTGCTGTTTGAATCGGCATAATGGACTACGCGTCCTCCTACGTGGCTATCACTGTAGCTTGATGCTGTACTGTACATCTACCGTAAATGTCAGAGGTAGTACCTGCATTCATGTTATAGGTTCATCTTCTTTTGACTTGCTCAATTCCAACCACTTTTGTGTAATGACATAAGATTTGATGTGATAGAGTCAAAGTTTACTTTGATTCTTATAGGACTAACATAATGACATGTTGCCAAACTAGATGACTAGGGATGGGTACCGGTGTCCGGTTCTGACATAAACGGTAGTAACCAGACCGAAAAGCAGCGCACATTTCGGTGCTTTATTTCGGTGCTTTTTTTTTTTCCTGAGCCAATTCTAGCCAATCATTTTACGTTTCCGAGGATAGTAGGCAGGGCCAAGTACGTATGTTCTTTTAGAGCAGAGCTACAGATTAAAAATGCCCAAGGCGAATATGATACCATATATGCCCTATAGCTGCAGAAAAGGCTAACATTGTTTTCTTTTTACAAAACACAGCTGAACATGAGAGGTTTTTGGACCAATTTTGTGTTCTCCATTCTTTAAGCACCGGTTTGAGCACCGGCACCGTTTCAAAAGTACCGGTTTGGCACCGGTATCGGATAAAACCTAAACGATTACCCATCCCTATAGATGACAATATCAAATTGTAGTAAATAATATTTCTGCAGATGAACATAGAACATAAAAGAAGAATAATTTAACAATTTAAATTCAGTAGGGGGGGGGCGGGGTGGGGTGGGGGTGGGGGGTTCCCTGTATTTTCTTACAGAGCAATGGGAAGCCTCTGCATGAGCAATCACATTCCAAACAAATACTTTTTTGCTTTGATAATATCAGTATCTTTATCTGAGACAGATGAAGACAAAACAGAAGCTGCAGATGGAGGAATGTAATGTAGCAATGATATATTTTCATAGTTCTTAATTAGACCCTCCCTGTTTACATCATTCAAATGCAACAGCCCAAAGTCTCTAACGAAGGATTCCGTAAACAAACTTCACAACAATGGAGCGTTTTCTGCGAGACCGGGCGTCCGAGGGGAGGAAGCAGATGAGCAGGCCGAAGTGTAGGCTGCTAGCGAGGAATGGCAGCATGGAGGCCCTCCAAGCGCTAGCCAGGTCCCGTCAAAATGGGAGCTGCGCTTCCACCGTGAGTCCGCTGGGTCCGTGTACTGGTCGCGTCGTTCTGTCATGGCTGTGTGCAGGCAGGCACGGGGAAAGGACCCAAAATGCAGGACTCGGAGGCAGATGTGAACTCAAAAACACACAGCTTTATTGCTGGGCAGAAAAAGGTGCATAAACTTAACTAAACTGAGAATACAGAAATAAACTACGCAGGCTAGCAGACGGAACACACAGATAACTAGAGGGTAGGAGACGTTAACGACGCGACAGAGAGCACAGGAAAACACAGGGCTTAAATACACAGGGAGTAATCAGGGAATGGGCAACAGGAGGGAGACACAGCTGGGAGAAATTAGGCTAACGGGACAGGGGAGAGGTAAAACTGAACACACTGACATGAGACATGAACTTTCAGAATAAAACAGGAAACTAACAGACACAGAACCAGACAGGACACTGAACTTGACAGGCAGACTCATGAGCAGACACAGTAACACCATGGACAGACAGAGGGAACACAGGCAGGCATGAAACAAAAACACTAACACACAGCAAACCTAAACAAAAGACAAAACAGAATAAACAAGAACATAGAATAATACTAGAAAAATTTGCATTTCCTGCGAAAATGCAGTGTGGATGCTGTAATGCTGAAGCTGTCTGCCGAAACTAGCAGAAAAAGCTGAAAAGTTGCAGAATTTGTAAAAGCTTTGCAGAAGCAAAGGAACTTTGCTAAAATGTAGTAACTTAGCAGAACTGCAATATCTTAGAGGAAACATAATACTTGGCAGAAATACAATAGCATAGCAGAACTTAGCAGAAATATTGTAACTTACCAGAAACACGATAACTTCTCAAAAATACAAGAATTTAGGAGAAATAGTATAAGATAACAGAAAGAATATATTTAGGCAAACATTCTTAAACATTACAGAAATACTATGATTTAGAAAAACAGTACAACATAGCAGAAATGCTGCGATTTACCAGAGACACTGTAATTTACTATTAATATTGAATTTTTTTTTTTAAAAATACTATGTTTTAGCACAAATACTGTAATTTGACAGAAATACTATCATTCGGCAGAAATACTATGTTTCAGCAGAAATACTCTGGTTTAGCACAAATATTATAACATAGCAGTAATACAATTATATAGCAGAAATGCTATATTTAGAAAGAAAAATATAATATAGTAGAAATACTATGATTTAGCAGAAATACTGTAATCAGCACATATACTGTAACATGACAGAAATTCCTCCACTTAGTAGTAATACTGTAACATAAAACAAATGTTATGATTTGGCACAAAAACCATAATTTGGCAAAATACTATGATTTAGCAGAAATACTATGATTGAGCAGAAGTACTAAGATGTAGTAAAAGTACTTTGATTTAACAGAAATACAATTATGGAGGAGTAATACTTTAAAATGGGAGAAATATTGATACACACACACATACACAGAGCCTAAAGGGAAGAGTATTTGTGCCATGGAGTGTTAACAAGAATCTGAGGTCCATATTAGAAAAGCTGCTAAAATCATAAAAGTTTTCAGAATTGTAATAAATGATGAATATAAATTAGTGGTCTGTGATAGTGTATTAATTTGTAAGGAAAAAAAACATGTTGCCCAAGGTGTAATTGAACCCACGATCTTTGGGTTGCAGACCTGTGTCATTACCAACTGCGCCACTGGGAAAGAGAGCGAGGGCCTGGAAAACAGGGTGATGAGCAGTCAGAATTAGATCACGGTGAGAGGTGAAAAACGCCGTTTTTTGCAGTTACAAAACGTCGTGTAACTCAAAAACTAGGTGGACTAGAAGCATAATTCTTGTACTGGGTGAATCAGCGGACTTTGGTGTACTTTGACTGTGATTTGCATTGCTCTTTGTACATCTGTCGCTGAGATATGACGAGAGAAGAAAGGGCAGACCCCAGATATGATTGACTGGCTGGGAAGCCGTGCAGGCCCTGATATGTATTTGTGTGTATCAGTCCTCACAGAGGATTAGCTGCCTGGGGACCTGGCAGAAATATATAGAAATAGTATGATTAAGCATAAATACTACAGTTTTTAGAAAAACTATATTAAGCACAAATCCTATAAAAAGCAGAAATGCTATATTAAGCAATATAAATATCCTCTAAAAATCCTATAAAAAGCAGTAAAACTGTACTATGATTTGGTAGAAAAACCCTAATTAATCAAAAATACTAAATTTGGCAGAAATACCAGAAACACTATATTTAGCACAAATCTTATGAAATAGCAGAAAGAGTATGATTTAGCAGAAATGCTGTATTTAGCACAAATCTCATAAAATAGCAGACATAGTATGACTTTGCAGAAATGCTGTATTTAGCACAAATACTGAAAAGCAAAATGGACATGCTATGACTCAACACAGTAGTAATAACTTAAATAGAAAAATTGGAAAAGCAAAATGGACAGCTGAAAAAATGCTGAACATGCTAAGGGTCCCTCAAATGTAATTGTTAAATGAAAAATATCAGAAAAAAGAGTATAACAGTGACACAATCACAAATATGGACACATATGGAAACACACATGCACAGAGAGACACACACAGGACCAAATTCAGTCAACCAGTCTAAATATATTGAATTTAAATCATATAATAAGATGCTCCCATAAAAACTCTCTCTCGCCCTCCCTTTCTCTCTCTCTCTGTCACACACACACACACACACACACACACACACACACACACACACACACACACACACGGAGAGAAAATCAAGTTTCTAGGTCAGTCAAGCAGCCTGGGAGCTGCTAAATTTGAATCCACCAATCAGAGAGGCTGTGTACTTTTTCCCGCCAAAACAGGTGCACCTGTTTTTACACACATGCAGCACAGAGAAAGGATTTGTGCTGTCTATTTTTCATAGTCAGGATTCCCCTCAAACAAATGGCTATAATTTCCTAACCGTAGGGGCTAGAACGGTCATTCTTACACCGTTTTGTTCAGAAGAGATGGGGGAATCTTAAAGTGTTGACAATTTATCATTAAAATATGAATTATTGAAGATATTTGACTTGTAATGTACCATAACTGAGTAGAGGCGAAGCAAAAACTGCCTTGACTTGCCCTCAAACAACGCGTTCTAACTCTAAATCTATTTGGAGTATCGATATAATTCTTTCACCGTAAGAGACAGCAGGCTTTGGTGAACAGTCATGGAAATTTTCAGGTCTTTGTGGAAATCTATCAAAAAGATATGACGAGAAAAGAAAGGGCAGACCCCAGATATGATTGACTGGCTGGGAAGCCGTGCAGGCCCTGATATGTATTTGTATGTATCAGTCCTCACAGAGGATTAGCTGCCTGGGGACCTGGCAGAAATATATACAAATAGTATGATTAAGCATAAATACTACATTTTTTAGAAAAACTATATTAAGCACAAATCCTATAAAAAGCAGAAATACTATATTAAGCAATATAAATATCCTCGAAAAATCCTATAAAAAGCAGTAAAACTGTACTATGATTTGGTAGAAAAACCCTAATTAATCAAAAATACTAAATTTGGCAGAAATAGCAGAAACACTATATTTAGCACAAATCTTATGAAATAGCAGAAAGAGTATTATTTTGCAGAAATGCTGTATTTAGCACAAATTCTGAAAAGCAGCAGAAATGCTATAACTCAACACAATAGTAATAACTTAAATAGAAAAATTGGAAAAGCAAAGTGGACAGCTGAAAGAATCCTGAACATGCTAAGGGTCCCTCAAATGTAATTGTTAAATGAAAAAAATCAGCAAAAAAAAGTATAACAGTGACACAATCACAAATATGGACACATATGGAAACACACATGCACAGAGTGACACACACAGGATCAAATTCAGTCAACCAGTCTAAATATATTGAATTTAAATCATATAATAAGATGCTCCCATAAAAACTCTCTCTCGCCCTCCCTTTCTCTCTCTCTCTGTCACACACACACACACACACACACACACACACACACACTCACACACACACATAGGGAGAGACAAGCAAGTTTCTAGGTCAATCAAACAGCCTGGGAGCTGCTAAATTTGAATCCACCAATCAGAGAGGCTGTGTACTTTTTCCCGCCAAAACAGGTGCAGCCGTTTTTACACACTCAGCACAGAGAGAGACAGGATTTCTGCAGTGTATTTCTCATAGTGAGGATTCCTCTCAAACAAATGGCCATAATTTCCTAACCGTAGGGGCTAGAACGGTCATTCTTACACCGTTTTGTTCAGAAGAGATGGGGGAATCTTAAAGTGTTTACAATTTATCATTAAAATATGAATTATTAAAGATATTTGACTTGTAATGCACCATAACTGAGTAGAGGCGAAGCAAAAACTGCCTTGACCTGCCCTCAAACAACGCTTTCTAACTCTAAATCTATTTGGAGTTTCGATATCATTCTTTCACCGTAAGAGACAGCAGGCTTTGGTGAACAGTCATGGAAATTTTCAGGTCTTTGTGGAAATCTATCAAAAAGATATGACGAGAGAAAAAAGTGGTTCATTTCCAGAGTTTGAAAGCTGAAGAAATCTGAGCGAAGGACGAATTTCCTACCCTCAAACAAGTCTAACTCATTTCAGAACGGTAATAGGTGAGAAAAAAATTCTTGAATTGTGAGTGTCAGGAGTGTCTGAAGATATACGGGGACAAGCCTCATGTCGTAACTTCGCTTCGTTAAGGAGATATGACGATTCGAATATGCCTCTCATTAGAGAAATCAAGCGATGATTTTGAACAAACTCTCCATTGACTTTCTATGGAGAGTTTTCTGACTTTGTGTTGGTCTGAGGAGATTTGCCAAAATTCTATAAATCTCACAACAATGATGG
Organism: Oreochromis niloticus; assembly: GCF_001858045.2. Lineage (NCBI taxonomy): Eukaryota > Metazoa > Chordata > Actinopteri > Cichliformes > Cichlidae > Oreochromis > Oreochromis niloticus. Next base: position 18,608,014 of record NC_031965.2, read on the forward strand.
TGACATTTTCTGAAAGCCAGCAAAAATACCTACGTTTTGATGTATAATTTGTGTGGGTTGAGTGAAAATTGATCAAGTAGCAAGAAGTTGTTCGGACATGAAGAGAAAATTGCCAAAGGTACAGTGGCTCACTTAGAACCAACTGCATAGCAACCATAACAACGCATGTATTTTGTGAAAAATCACAAAATGAAACTCAAAACTTAAAGAGGGACAATATGAAAATGGTAACAGATATGAAAAAGCTGAATCATTATGAATAGCCCAATAATTTGTGAACATTTTAAAGTTTGAATGGTTGTTCTAGTGAAAGTATGACAAAGTAGTTAAGTTTCAAAAACAAGCAAGTTTTAGTAGAATTTGGAAGTTTCCATTCATTTCAATGGGACAAAAAATGCATAAAAAGCTTAATATTTTAAAAAGTATAACAGCAAAAATACCAAAAGTCATAGCAGAATTAGCAGAAATAGTAGAATAGTTTAAAATTTGAACGGTGAAAATCGGCTGAAAATTGTGGAAGTAGTTAAGTGCCAAAAACGTACAAAAGTGGCAACTGGAATAATAACTAGAAAAATTTGCATTTCCTGCGAAAATGCAGTGTGGATGCTGGAACGCTGAAGCTGTCTGCTGAAACTAGCTGAAAAAGCTGAAAAGTTGCAGAAATTGTAAAAACTTTGCAGAAGCAAAGGAACTTTGCTAAAATGTAGTGACTTAGCAGAACTGCAATATCTTAGAGGAAACATAATACTTGGCAGAAATACAATAGCATAGCAGAACTTAGCAGAAATATTGTAACTTACCAGAAACACGATAACTTCTCAAAAATACAAGAATTTAGGAGAAATAGTATAAGATAACAGAAAGAATATATTTAGCCAAACATTCTTAAACATTACAGAAATACTATGATTTAGAAAAACAGTACAACATTGCAGAAATGCTGCGATTTACCAGAGATAATGTAATTTACTATTAATATTGAAATTTAAAAAAAAAATACTATGTTTTAGCACAAATATTGTAATTTGACAGAAATACTATCAATCTGCAGAAATACTATGTTTCAGCAGAAATACTCTGGTTTAGCACAAATATTATAACAAAGCAGTAATACAATTATATAGCAGAAATGCTATATTTAGAAAGAAAAATGTAATATAGCAGAAATACTATGATTTAGCAGAAATACTATAATCAGCACATATACTGTAACATGACAGAAATTCCTCCACTTAGTAGTAATACTGTAACATAAAACAAATGTTATGATTTGGCACAAAAACCATAATTTGGCAAAATACTATGATTTAGCAGAAATACTATGATTGAGCAGAAGTACTAAGATGTAGTAAAAGTACTTTGATTTAACAGAAATAAATTATGAGGAGTAATACTTTAAAATGGAGAAATATTGATACACACACACATACACAGAGCCTAAAGGGAACAGTATTTGTGCCATGGAGTGTTAACAAGAATCTGAGGTCCATATTAGAAAAGCTGCTAAAATCATAAAAGTTTGCAGAATTGTAATAAATGATCAATATGAATTAGTGGTCTGTGATAGTGTATTAATTTGTAGGGAAAAAAAACATGTTGCCCAAGGTGTAATTGAACCCACGACCTTTGGGTTGCAGACCTGTGTCATTACAACTGCGCCACTGGGAAAGAGACAACGCCTGGAAAACAGGGTGATGAGCAGTCAGAATTAGATTGCGGTGAGATGCGAAAAACGCTGTTTTTTGGAGTTACAAAACGTCGTGTAACTCAAAAACTAGGTGGACTAGAAGCATAATTCTTGTACTGGGTGAATCAGCGTACTTTCGTGTACTTTGACTGTGATTTGCATTGCTCTTTGTACATCTGTCGCTGAGATATGACGAGAGAAGAAAGGGCAGACCTCAGATATGATTGGCTGGCTGGGAAGCCGTGCAGGCCCTGATATGTAAATTTTATATGTATCAGTCCTCACAGAGGATTAGCCGCCTGGGGACCTGGCAGAAATATATACAAATAGTATGATTAAGCATAAATACTACATTTAGTAGAAATACTATGTTTTAGCACAAATACTATAAAATGGCAGAAATACTATAATTAAGCAGAAATACTATATTTGGCAGAAACACTATATTTAGTACAAATCTTATGAAATAGCAGAAATAGTATGATTTAGCAGAAATGCTGTATTTGGCACAAATCTCATAAAATAGCAGAAATAGTATGATTTAGCAGAAATGCTGTATTTAGCACAAATACTGAAAAGCAGCAGAAATGCTATGACTTAGCACAACAGTAATAACTTATAGAAAAATTGGAAAAGCAAAATGGACAGCTGGAAAAATCCTGAACATGCTAAGGGTCCCTCAAATCTAATTGTTAATTGAAAAAAAAATCAGCAAAAAAAAGTATAACAGTCACAATCACAAATATGGGCACATATGGAAACACACATGCACAGAGAGACACACACAGGACCAAATTCAGTCAACCAGTCTAAATATATTGAATTTAAGTGATATAATAAGATGCTCCCATCAAAAGGCTCTCTCTCGCTCTCTCTCTCACACACAAACACACACACACACACACACACACACACACACACACACAGCGTAAAGGGAACAGTATTTGTGCCATGGAGTGTTAACAAGAATCTGAGGTCCATATTACAAAAGCTGCTAAAATCATAAAAGGTTGCAGAATTGTAATAAATGATCAATATGAATTAGTGGTCTGTGATAGTGTATTAATTTGTAGGGAAAAAACACATGTTGCCCAAGGTGTAATTGAACCCACGACCTTTGGGTTGCAGACCTGTGTCATTACCAACTGCGCCACTGGGAAAGAGACAAACGCCTGGAAAACAGGGTGATGAGCAGTCAGAATTAGATTGCGGTGAGATGCAAAAACGCTGTTTTTTGGAGTTACAAAACGTCGTGTAACTCAAAAACTAGGTGGACTAGAAGCATAATTCTTGTACTGGGTGAATCAGCGTACTTTCGTGTACTTTGACTGTGATTTGCATTGCTCTTTGTACATCTGTCGCTGAGATATGACGAGAGAAGAAAGGGCAGACCTCAGATATGATTGGCTGGCTGGGAAGCCGTGCAGGCCCTGATATGTAAATTTTATATGTATCAGTCCTCACAGAGGATTAGCCGCCTGGGGACCTGGCAGAAATATATACAAATAGTATGATTAAGCATAAATACTACATTTAGTAGAAATACTATGTTTTAGCACAAATACTATAAAATGGCAGAAATACTATAATTAAGCAGAAATACTATATTTGGCAGAAACACTATATTTAGTACAAATCTTATGAAATAGCAGAAATAGTGTGATTTAGCAGAAATGCTGTATTTGGCACAAATCTCATAAAATAGCAGAAATAGTATGATTTAGCAGAAATGCTGTATTTAGCACAAATACTGAAAAGCAGCAGAAATGCTATGACTTAGCACAACAGTAATAACTTATAGAAAAATTGGAAAAGCAAAATGGACAGCTGGAAAAATCCTGAACATGCTAAGGGTCCCTCAAATCTAATTGTTAATTGAAAAAAAAATCAGCAAAAAAAAGTATAACAGTCACAATCACAAATATGGGCACATATGGAAACACACATGCACAGAGAGACACACACAGGACCAAATTCAGTCAACCAGTCTAAATATATTGAATTTAAGTGATATAATAAGATGCTCCCATCAAAAGGCTCTCTCTCGCTCTCTCTCTCACACACAAACACACACACACACACACACACACACACACACACACACACAGCGTAAAGGGAACAGTATTTGTGCCATGGAGTGTTAACAAGAATCTGAGGTCCATATTACAAAAGCTGCTAAAATCATAAAAGGTTGCAGAATTGTAATAAATGATCAATATGAATTAGTGGTCTGTGATAGTGTATTAATTTGTAGGGAAAAAACACATGTTGCCCAAGGTGTAATTGAACCCACGACCTTTGGGTTGCAGACCTGTGTCATTACCAACTGCGCCACTGGGAAAGAGAGCGAACGCCTGGAAAACAGGGTGATGAGCAGTCAGAATCAGATTGCGGTGAGAGGCGAAAAACGCCGTTTTTTGCAGTTACAAAACGTCGTGTAACTCAAAAACTAGGTGGACTAGAAGCATAATTCTTGTACTGGGTGAATCAGCGGACTTTGGTGTACTTTGACTGTGATTTGCATTGCTCTTTGTACATCTGTCGCTGAGATATGACGAGAGAAGAAAGGGCAGACCTCAGATATGATTGGCTGGCTGGGAAGCCGTGCAGGCCCTGATATGTATTTGTATGTATCAGTCCTCACAGAGGATTAGCTGCCTGGGGACGTGGCAGAAATATATAGAAATAGTATGATTAAGCATAAATACTACATTTTTTAGAAAAACTATATTAAGCACAAATCCTATAAAAAGCAGAAATACTATATTAAGCAATATAAATATCCTCTAAAAATCCTATAAAAAGCAGTAAAACTGTACTATGATTTGGTAGAAAAACCCTAATTAATCAAAAATACTATATTTGGCAGAAATAGCAGAAACACTATATTTAGCACAAATTTTATGAAATAGCAGACATAGTATGATTTTGCAGAAATGCTGTATTTAGCACAAATCTCATAAAATAGCAGACATAGTATGATTTTGCAGAAATGCTGTATTTAGCACAAATACTGAAAAGCAGCAGAAATGCTATGACTCAACACAATAGTAATAACTTAAACAGAAAAATTGGAAAAGCAAAATGGACAGCTGAAAAATCCTGAACATGCTAAGGGTCCCTCAAATGTAATTGTTAAATGAAAAAAATCAGCAAAAAAAAGTATAACAGTCACACAACCACATATATGTACACATATGGTAACACACATGCACAGACAGACACACACAGGATCAAATTCAGTCAACCAGTCTAACTATATTGAATTTAAATCACACACACACACACACACACACACACACACACACACACACACAAGATCCAATTCAGTCAACCAGTCTAAATATATTGAATTTAAATCTTACAATGAGATCATCCCATAACAAGCCTTTCTCTCTCTCTCTCTCTCTCTCTCTCTCTCTCTCTCTGTCACACACACACACACACACACACACACACACAAGATCCAATTCAGTCAACCAGTCTAAATATACTGATTTTGAATCTTACAATGAGATCATCCCATAAAAAGGCTTTCTCTCTCTCTCTCTCTCTCTCTCTGTCACACACACACACACACACACACACACACAAGATCCAATTCAGTCAACCAGTCTAAATATATTGATTTTGAATCTTACAATGAGATCATCCCATAAAAAGGCTTTCTCTCTCTCTCTCTCTCCCTCTCTCTCTCTGTCACACACACACACACACACACACACACACACACAAGATCCAATTCAGTCAACCAGTCTAAATATATTGAATTTAAATCGTACAATGAGATCATCCCATAACAAGCCTTTCTCTCTCTCTCTCTCTCTCTCTCTCTCTCTCTCTGTCACACACACACACACACACACACTCACACACACACACACACACACACACACACAGGGAGAGAGAAGTAAGTTTCTAGCTCAGTCAAGCAGCCTGGGAGCTGCTGAATTTGAATCCACCAATCAGAGAGCCTGTGCACTTTTTCCCGCCAAAACAGGTGCACGCAGCACAGAGAGACACAGGATTTTTGCAGTCTATTTCTCATAATGACGACTCCCCTCAAACAAATGACCATAATTTCCTAACCGTAGGGGCTAGAACGGTCATTCTTACACCGTTTTGTTCAGAAGAGATGGGGGAATCTGAAAGTGTTTACAATTTATCATTAAAATATGAATTATTAAAGATATTTGACTTCTAATGCACCATAACTGAGTAGAGGCAAGCGAAAACTGCCTTGACTTGCCCTCAAACAACGCTTTCTAACTCTAAATCTATTTGGAGTATCAATATCATTCTTTCACCGTAAGAGACAGCAGGCTTTGGTGAACAATCATGGAAATTTTCAGGTCTCTGTGGAAATCCAAAAAAAGATATGACGAGAGAAAAAAGTGTTCATTTCCAGAGTTTGAAATCTGAAGAAATCTGAGCGAAGGACGAATTTCCTACCCTCAAACAAGTCTAACTCATTTCAGAACGGTAATAGGTGAGAAAAAAATTCTTGAATTGTGAGCGTCAGGAGTGTCTGAAGATATACTGGGACAAGCCTCATGTCTTAACTTCGCTTCGTTAAGGAGATATGACGATTCGAATATGCCTCTCATTACAGAAATCAAGCGATGATTTTGAACAAGCTCTCCATTGACTTTCTATGGAGAGTTTTGCGACTTTGTGTTGGTCTGAGGAGATTTGCCAAAATTCTATAAATCTCACAACAATGATGGTGACATTTTCGGAAAGCCAGCAAAAATGCCTACGTTTTGATGTATAATTTGTGGAAGTTGAGTGAAAATTGAGCAAGTAGCAAGAAGTTGTTCGGACATGAAGAGAAGACTGCGAAACTACAGTGGCACACTGGAAGCCAAGTGCATAGCAACCATAACAACGCATGTATTTTCTGAAAAATCACAATTTTGCAACTGAAAACTTTAAGAGGGATAAAAGTAAAACTGTAACAGATATGAAAAAGCTGAATCATTCATGAATAGCCCAATAATTTGTGAACATTTTAAAGTTTGAATGGTTGTTCTACGTGAAAGTAGGAAAAAGTAGTTAAGTTTCAAAAACAAGCAAGTTTTAGCAGAATTGCGGAAGTTTCCCATTCATTTCAATGGGACAAATTAAAGGAAAAAAGCTTAATATTTTAAAAAGTATAATAGTTAAAAATACCAAAAGTCATTGCCATCATTAGCAGAAATAGCAGAATAGTTTAAAATTTGAACGGTGAAAATCGGCTGAAAATTGTGGAAGTAGAAAAGTGCCAAAAAAAGTGCAAAAAGTTGCAACTAGAATAATAACTAGAAAAATTTGCATTTCCTGCGAAAATGCTGTGTGGATGCCTTGACGCTGAAGCTGTCTGCTGAAAAGCTGAAAAAGATGAAAAGTTGCAAAACGTTGTTGTGGAGAGACGGACAATTCTGCTGAAATGAGCAGAAGCTGCTGAGAATTGTGCTGATAACAGGTGAAAAGGCTGAAAGTTTTGCAGAAAAGAGGTGGATCAGCAGAATTTCTGCAGAAAAGAGGCAAAGAAGCAGAAACTTGCGCTGAAAAGAGATGAATCAGCAGAGTTTCTGCTGAAAAGAGTTTTTTTTTTCTGAAAACAGCCAAAAAAGCTGGAATTTGTGCTGAAAAGGGGTGAAAAAAATGAAAATTTTGCTGAAAAGGGGTGAAGAAGCTAAAGTATACCAAATCAAAGTATTTGTGCCAAAACATAGTGTTTCTGCCATATTGTGGTACTACTACATTACAACATGAATACGGATTAAAGATGAAAGTAACTGGCAACAAATTCCTCCACTACAAACCAGTCTGATACCACTTCTTTGCAGTGTTCACGTTTACTAAGGCTCTACCCAAAAGGCGCCACAAGAGGGCACTCCAACACAACAGATGACCTATGTACACTGATGCACTTAGTAACAGTCAGCCTCCTTGAATTGGCAGAAATACTGTGATTTAGTAGTAATACTATAACATAACAGATAGACTGTGATGTTGCAGACATACTATGTTTTTGCACTACTCATTTGTAGTGAAAAAAAAATAGCAATATAAATTACAGGTCTGTGATAGTGTATAAATTTGTAGTGAAAAAAAATGTTGACCAAGGTGGGATTGAACGCACGACCTTTAAGCTGCAGAGCCGTGTCATTACTGATTGCGCCACCTGGCAAGAGGGCAGGCGGCTGAAAAACAAAGAGATCAGCAATCAGAAATAGATCGCGGTGAGAGGTGAAAAGCGCCGTTTTTTGGAGTTACAAAACGTCGTGTAACTCAAAAACTAGGAGGGCTAGCAGCATCAGCAGTTGCTGAAAAGAAGTGAAAAAGCAGAATTATCTGCTAAAAAAAGAGGTGTAGACGCGCTTGATGGAGATGTCTTTATGTGTAAGGGTACACTGAAGATTGTCAAGAAAGCAGAGTGCATGCAAGTGGGGATGATGTGTAGCAACTGTCACAGGTATGACTCGAACCTCTGCCACCGGGTCTCACAGCAGCTTCTCAACCCTCTGAGCCAAATGAGGTCTGGTCAGAAAGGGGCGGGTGCCTAAAACACAGAGACTTGAGCAGTCAGAATTAGATCGCGGTGAGAGGCGTAAAACGCCGATTTTTCGGAGTTACAAAACGTCGTGTAACTGAAAAACTAGGTGGGATAGAAGCACAATTCTTGTACTGGGTAAATCAGCAGACTTTGCTGAACTTTGACTGCGATTTTCATAGCTTTTTGTACCTCCGTCGCGGAGATATGACGAGAGAAGAAACGGCTTCATTTTAAGAGTTGGAAAACAAACGTAATTTATGGCTCAACAGTAAGATGACAGTAAAAACTGCTCCAACCGTGACTGGCAGCACTGTCTGAAGATGAATTGGAACAAGCTTCTCATCTTAACTTTGCTTTATTAAAATTATTATGGCACATACAAGTCTTGCAAATAAGCACACAGGGAAAGCTTGAGCTTGTAATTCCACCCCAAGCTGGTAGGAGAAGCTTTTTATTAAACACTTGCTTGTTCTACAATGTGCTTCAAGGGTCAATAACAGCATAACAGAACTCACTTATGGTACTGCATTCTTCCTTCCTATAAAACAATAACTGTCAGTGACTTTGTACCATAGTATAAACACAACATTCAAGACAACAGTTAAAAGTAACGTCACCATAAACAATGAAACAAGAACATCTAAACAGCAGCACATGTCCCAAGGCATGATGGGAGAGGACTAGCTGTTCCCCCAACACGCCACATTATTTATGATTTATGATTTGGCAGAAACACTGGGACTTGGTATGATTTACTTGAAATACTTTGATTTAGCAGAAAAGCTATAATCTAGCAGAAAGCACCTCAGCATAGCAGAAATTCTATGAGCAGAATTACTAGGATTTAGCACAAACGCTATGATTTGTCTCAAAAACCTTTATTTTGCAGTTATATTGTGATTTGGCAGAAATACTGTGCTTTGGAGCAAATACCAAAATTTGGCAGAAATACTATGAGCAGTAATAATATAACGTAGCAGAAATACAAATATTTTGTGGAAATACTATGATACTATGAAAAGCTAAAAACGATGAAAAGTTGTATGGTGGTGAAAAAAAAATGCTCCACTGAGCAGGATTTCAACCTGGCCCTCCTGGTCTCAAGGTGGCTATTCATTTCCCTGAGCCAAAGTCATTCTTACAAAGAAAAGGTGGAGAGACGGACAATTCTGCTGAAATGAGCAGAAGCTGCTGAGAATTGTGCTGATAAGAGGTCAAAAGGCTGAAAGTTTTGCAGAAAAGAGGTGAATCAGCAGAATTTCTGCAGAAAAGAGGCAAAGAAGCAGAAACTTGCGCTGAAAAGAGATGAATCAGCAGAGCTTCTGCTGAAAAGAGTTTTTTTTTCTGAAAACAGCCAAAAAAGCTGGAATTTGTGCTGAAAAGGGGTGAAAAAAATGAAAATTTTGCTGAAAAGGGGTGAAGAAGCTAAAGTATACCAAATCAAAGTATTTGTGCCAGAACATAGTGTTTCTGCCATATTGTGGTACTACTACATTACAACATGAATACGGATTAAAGATGAAAGTAACTGGCAACAAATTCCTCCACTACAAACCAGTCTGATACCACTTCTTTGCAGTGTTCACGTTTACTAAGGCACTACACAAAAGGCGCCACAAGAGGGCACTCCAACACAAGAGATGACCTATGTACACTGATGCACTTAGTAACAGTCAGCCTCCTACTTAGCCATTACGTAATACAGTGATATTACAGTGTACAAATTCATATAAATTTGCAGGGGGAAAAAAACAAAGCAGGAACAAGCCCAAAACAATAAAATAACTGGGCTGCCATAGCTATTGCTAACTAGCACATACGCTAAAGGTAACTAAAACCAATACCAACCAATGTTTTTGCAGAAACACTGTAATTTCACTCAAATACTATGAAATAGCAGTAATACTATGATTTGGCAGAAATACTATGTTTCAGTACAAATACTATGACAAAGCAGAAATACTATGACTTAGAAGTAATACTATAACAAAAGGGATTCCTCAAAATACTATGAAATTGCAGTAATTCTATGATTTGGCAGAAATACTGTACTTCGTACAAACACAATGCTTTGGTACAAATACTATATTTTGATTTGAATACTATGATTTGGCACGAGTAGTATGATTTAGTACAAATACTACGACTTGGCAGAAATACTGTGACTTAGTAGTAATACTATAACATAACAGATATACTATGATTTTGCAGACAGTCTATGTTTTTGCACAACTAGCACAATATGGCAGAAATACTATGATTTGGCACAAGTACTATGATTTAGTACAAATACTCTTATTGGCACAAATACTATGTTTCAGTACAAATACTATGATTTGGCAATAATACTGGGTTTTAGCACAACTACTGAGATTTGGGTGAAATACTATGATTTAGAAGAAATACTATGACTTCGTACAAATACAATGTTTTGGTTCAAATAATATGATTTGCAAAAAATACTATGATTTGGCACAAGTACCATGATTTAGTACAAATACTACAGTTTCACTCAAATACTATGAAATTGCAGTGATACTATGATTTTGAAGGAATACTATGATTTGGTAGAAATACTATGCCTTAGTAGTAATACTATAACATAGCAGATATGATGTGATTTTGCAGACATAGTATGTTTTTGCACAAATACTACGATTTCGCTCAAATACTATGGAATTGCAGTAATACTATGATTTGGAATACTATGATTTGGTAGAAATACTATGCCTTAGTAGTAATACTATAACATAACAGATATACTGTGATTTAGCAGACATAGTATTTTTTTGCACAAATACTACAATTTGGCAAGAAATACTATGTTTGGGCACAAATACTATGATTTGCTATAAATACTATGATTTGGCACATATACTATAATCAGCAGATATACTATAACATAACAGAAATTCTACGACTTAGTAGTAATACTATAACATAACAGAAATTTTAATTGGGCACAAATAACATGATTTGGCAAAAAAATACCATGATTTGGCACAAATACAATGATATGGCAGAAATACTATGATTGGGTACAAATACTATGATTTGGCACAAGTACTATGACTTAGTACAAATACTATGATTTGGCACAAATACTATGATGTAGCAGAAATACTATGTTTTAACATAAATAATATCTTTTGACAGAAATTCTGCTAAAAGGTACTATTTCTGCTTTTTAGCAGAAATACTGTAATTTGCACAAATACTATGATTTGGATAAATACTATGATTTGGCAGATGTACTATATTCAGCACATATACTATAACATAACAGAAATACCTCCACCTACTAGTAATACTATAACATATGAGAAATGTCATGATTTGACACAAAAACCATGATTTGGCACAAATACCATGATTTGGCAAAAATACTATGATTACCAGAATTACTATGATTGAGCAGAATACTAAATGTAGAATATGATTAGCAGAAATACTATTATGGAGGAGTAATACTTTAACATGGGAGAAATATTGATACACACACACATACACAGAGCCTAAAGGGAACAGTGGCTGTTAAGAGTCTGGGCTTGGTATATCTAGGTCAGTTAAATTGGCTGCACCTGCTGTAATCAGCCCTTACACACACAGACACAGAGAGAAGTATGAGTCTTCTTCAGTGTATTTCTCACATTCAGGACTCCCCTCGAACAAATGGCCATAATTTCCTAACCGTAGGGGCTAGAATGCTCATTCTGACACCGTTTTGTTCAGAAGAGATGGGGGAATCTGCAGGTCTTCATAATTCAGAGATAAAATATAAATTATTGAAGATATATGACTTGTAATACACTGTAACTGAGTAGAGGCAAAGCAAAACTGCCTTGACTTGCCCTCAAACAACGTTTTGTAACTCTAAATCTATATGGAGCATCAAATCATTCTTTCACCGTAAGAAACAGCAGGCTTTGGTGAACAGTCATGGAAATTTTCAGGTCTCTGTGGAAATCCATCAAAAAGATATGACGAGAGAAAAAAGTGCCTCATTTCCAGAGTTTGAAATCTGAAGAGATCTGAGTGAATGACGAATTTCCTACCCTCAAACAAGTGTAACTCATCTCAGAACGGTAATAGGTGAGAAAAAACGTCTTGAATTGTGAGCATCAGGAGTGTCTGAAGATATATTTGCACAAGCCTCATGTCTCAACTTTTTTTCGTTAAGGAGATATGATGATTTGAAAATGCCTCTCATTAGAGAATTCCAGCGCTGATTTTGAAGAAACTCTCCATTGAGTTTCTATGGAGAGTTTTGAGACTTTGTGTTACTCTGAGGAGATTTGCAAAAAATCTGTAAGTCCCACAAGAATGATAGTGACATTTTCTGAAAGCCAGCAAAAATACCTACGTTTTGATGTATAATTTGTGGGGCTTGAGTGGAAATTGAGCGAGTAGCAAGAAGTTGTTCAGACATGAAGAGAAAATTCAGAAAGGACAAGTGCACACTCTGAGTTAATTGCATAGCAACCATAACAACGCATGTATTTTCTGAAAAATCACAATTTTGCAACTGAAAACTTAAAGAGGTATAAAATTAAAATGGTAGAAGATCTGAAAAAGCTGAATCAGACAGGAGTAGCCCAATAATTTGAGAACATTTTAAAGTTTGAATGGAGTTTCTAGGTGAAAGTATGACAAAGTAGTTAAGTTTCAAAAACAAGCAAGTTTTAGCAGAATTTCTGAAGATTTCCATTCATTTCAATGGGACAAATTAAAGGAAAAAAGTGTAATATTTTAAAAAGTATAACAGTAATAAACACCAAAAGTCATAGCCTACGTCAGCAGAAAGAGCAGAACAGTATAGAGTTTGAACGGTGAAAATCGGCTGAAAACTGAAGCAGTAGTTAAGCGGCAAAAAACGTACGGAAGCAACCAGAATAAAGTATAACTAGAAAAATTTGCATTTCCTGCGAAAATGCTGTGTGGATGCCTTGACGCTGAAGCTGTCTGCTGAAAAGCTGAAAAACATGAAAAGTTGCAAAAAGTTGTTGTGGAGAGACGGACAATTCTGCTGAAATGAGCAGAAGCTGCTGAGAATTGTGCTGATAAGAGGCAAAAAGGCTGAAAGTTTTTGCAGAAAAGAGGTGGATCAGCAGAATTTCTGCAGAAAAGAGGCAAAGAAGCAGAAACTTGCGCTGAAAAGAGATGAATCAGCAGAGTTTGTGCTGAAAAGGGGTGAAAAAATTGAAAATTTTGCTGAAAAGGGGTGAAGAAGCTAAAGTATACCAAATCAAAGTATTTGTGCCAAAACATAGTGTTTCTGCCATATTGTGGTACTACTACATTACAACATGAATACGGATTAAAGACGAAAGAAACTGGCAACAAATTCCTCCACTACAAACCAGTCTGATACCACTTCTTTGCAGTGTTCACGTTTACTAAGGCACTACCCAAAAGGCGCCACAAGAGGGCACTCCAACACAAGAGATGACCTATGTACACTGATGCACTTAGTAACAGTCAGCCTCCTTGAATTGGCAGAAATACTGTGATTTAGTAGTAATACTATAACATAACAGATATACTGTGATGTTGCAGACATAGTATGTTTTTGCACTACTCATTTGTAGTGAAAAAAAATAGCAATATAAATTACAGGTCTGTGATAATGTATAAATTTGTAGTGAAAAAAAAATGTTGACCAAGGTGGGATTGAACCCACGACCTTTGAGCTGCAGAGCCGTGTCATTACTGATTGCGCCACCTGGCAAGAGGGCAGGCGGCTGAAAAACAAAGAGATCAGCAATCAGAAACAGATCGCGGTGAGAGGCGAAAAGTGCCGTTTTTTGGAGTTACAAAACGTCGTGTAACTCAAAAACTAGGAGGGCTATCAGCATCAGCAGTTGCTGAAAACAAGCGAAAAAGCAGAATTATCTGCTAAAAAAGAGGTGTAGACGCGTTTGATGGAGATGGCTTTATGTGTAAGGGTACACTGAAGAGTGTCAAGAAAGCACAGTGCATGCAAGTGGGGATGATGTGTAGCAACTGTCACAGGTAGGACTCGAACCTCTGCCACTGGGTCTCACAGTAGCTTCTCAACCCTCTGAGCCAAATGAGGTCTGGTCACAAAGGGGGCGGGTGCCTAAAACACAGAGACTTGAGCAGTCAGAATTAGATCGCGGTGAGAGGCGTAAAACGCCGATTTTTCGGAGTTACAAAACGTCGTGTAACTCAAAAACTAGGTGGGATAGAAGCACAATTCTTCTACTGGGTAAATCAGCAGACTTTGCTGAACTTTGACTGCGATTTTCATAGCTCTTTGTACCCCCGTCGCGGAGATATGACGAGAGAAGAAACGGCTTCATTTTAAGAGTTGGAAAACAAACGTAATTTATGGCTCAACAGTAAGATGACAGTAAAAACTGCTCCAACCGTGACTGGCAGCACTGTCTGAAGATGAATTGGAACAAGCTTCTCATCTTAACTTTGCTTTATTAAAATTATTATGGCACATACAAGTCTTGCAAATAAGCACACAGGGAAAGCTTGAGCTTGTAATTCCACCCCAAGCTGGTAGGAGAAGCTTTTTATTAAACACTTGCTTGTTCTACAATGTGCTTCAAGGGTCAATAACAGCATAACAGAACTCACTTATGGTACTGCATTCTTCCTTCCTATAAAACAATAACTGTCAGTGACTTTGTACCATAGTATAAACACAACATTCAAGACAACAGTTAAAAGTAACGTAACCATAAACAATGAAACAAGAACATCTAAACAGCAGCACATGTCCCAAGGCATGATGGGAGAGGACTAGCTGTTCCCCCAACACGCCACATTATTTATGATTTATGATTTGGCAGAAACACTGGGACTTGGTATGATTTACATGAAATACTTTGATTTAGCAGAAAAACTATAATCTAGCAGAAAGCACCTCAGCATAGCAGAAATTCTATGAGCAGAATTACTAGGATTTAGCACAAATGCTATGATTTGTCTCAAAAACCTTTATTTTGCAGTTATATTGTGATTTGGCAGAAATACTGTGCTTTGGAGCAAATACCAAAATTTGGCAGAAATACTATGAGCAGTAATAATATAACGTAGCAGAAATACAAATATTTTGTGGAAATACTATGATACTATGAAAAGCTAAAAACGATGAAAAGTTGCATGGTGGTGAAAAAGAAAATGCCCCACTGAACAGGATTCGAACCTGGCCCTCCTGGTCGCAAGGTGGCTATTCATTTCCCTGAGCCAAAGTCATTCTTACAAAGAAGAGGTGGAGAGACGGACAATTCTGCTGAAATGAGCAGAAGCTGCTGAGAATTGTGCTGATAAGAGGTCAAAAGGCTGAAAGTTTTGCAGAAAAGAGGTGAATCAGCAGAATTTTTGCAGAAAAGAGGCAAAGAAGCAGAACCTTGCGCTGAAAAGAGATGAATCAGCAGAGTTTCTGCTGAAAAGAGTTTTTTTTTCTGAAAACAGCCAAAAAAGTTGGAATTTGTGCTGAAAAGGGGTGAAAAAAATGAAAATTTTGCTGAAAAGGGGTGAAGAAGCTAAAGTATACCAAATCAAAGTATTTGTGCCAAAACATAGTGTTTCTGCCATATTGTGGTACTACTACATTACAACATGAATACGGATTAAAGACGAAAGAAACTGGCAACAAATTCCTCCACTACAAACCAGTCTGATACCACTTCTTTGCAGTGTTCACGTTTACTAAGGCACTACCCAAAAGGCGCCACAAGAGGGCACTCCAACACAAGAGATGACCTATGTACACTGATGCACTTAGTAACAGTCAGCCTCCTTGAATTGGCAGAAATAATGTGATTTAGTAGTAATACTATAACATAACAGATATACTGTGATGTTGCAGACATAGTATGTTTTTGCACTACT